>NC_056727.1:143738158-143978158 GCF_019279795.1 Protopterus annectens | reverse complement strand
ATATGATGGTTACAAAAGGAAAACAGATTTTTCACAATGGACTAAACTTGTAATTTGTGTCAGAACAAACAATGGACAAAAAGTGGACAGATATAAAATGTTGGATTATATTTGTTAATCTTTTATAATGTTTTAGTTTGGATTTGCATGCTATCATTCAGCTGGGAAATTAAGGTTTTGCTGACGTATTTTGAAAGATATGAACAGGTCGGTTAGTCTGTAGGCTTTTTTTGATAAGAAACAGGACTATAAAGTCTCATTACATGGGGGTTTTTTTTGTTTTGTTTTTGTTTGCAATTTTGAAGCATTGATACTGAATTTATGGCTGTAAGTCTTCAAAAAGAATGTCAGTCTGTTTTTTATGTAAATTTGTTAAGATGTTAGGATTGTTCGGAATGATGGCTGAGAAACAGGGTTAGCATTGAAAGTTGTGCAGAATGCTATATTTTCCTTACCTAGTGTTTGTACTGTAAAAAATGTTAGAGGAATTTTACATTATGGATGCCAACCTAAGACATATTTTTTGTGAAATATTGGACCACTTGATAAATGTATGTCCCTTCAAAATATGCAGTCAATGCAAGGATAAGGGGTATACAATTAAGGAATGTACAATGCATTGCAATAAGTGGCACAGTTAAGGACTCAGGTGGTTCGACTATCAGGAGACAGGAAGAACCTTCTTCTGTACTAGAAGGGGAAGGGCAGTCAGAAAGGACTCTAATAGAGCAGCATAAGGAAAATGCCTTCAGGCCTTCTTCTGGGGTAGAAAAGCAAAGGAACATTAGCATACTAGGAGTGCAGACAGATTGTCTGCCAGTCTTTAAATAATGCTTTAGAAGGATATGACAGGGAGAACAGTGGCAGTAGATAAAACTCTACATAAATTGAAGAAGGGGGGCATTAGCACTTAAAGAATGGAGGAGGCTGGGGAAGATAAAATGGGTATTATGGGTAGCAAAGTCTACAAAAAAAAGAAATCTCAAAGGCATGGGTTGAAAGAATAAAATAAAAGCAATGATTATTTTTCTGTTTTATTGGTAAATGTTAGTAGCACTAAGAGTGAATGTAGAAGAATATTAGTATTACAGTGGTTAAAAATACACTGTTATGGTTTCATAATTCTCCTGCACACAGGAGTGCATTTTCCTTGGGAAGGAGAGCAGTTTGGTAAATTGTGAAGTGATAGCATTCTTTGGACAGTTGGAACAGAGATCTGTTCGGGTATTGCTTACCGTTATAAAAGCAACCAGTCACAATTAAAGATTTTTTGATATTATGGAGAGGGGGTTAGTGGTGATGCAATGGCTAGACACAGTTTAGTTAGAAAGATTACATTACGTGCTATCCTGAAGTATAAAGAGAGATGCAGCCTACTGGAGAATGTGGGGGAATATATATAGTAGAAGTGAATTCACCAGTTGCAGTAGAAGGTGACTTTAATTGTAATATAAGATATGCAAAAGGCAAGGTAGCCAATGCTGGCAGAACTGGTTCACAGGTTCATAGGTGTGTACTAGGCTAATGGCCCTGGGGCCTTTACAAGACTAGCCATAGGATTACCCTAGCATAGTGCCACCCAACCTTAGTTCCCAGTGCCTTTGTCGAGTAGAGCCATTGGAGTTATCTGTTTCCCATTCACTCATCAAGATCTCTCTTGAAGAGGGTCAGTGAGGTGCTCTGCTTGACATGCATGGGAAGTCTATTCCATACCATGGGCAGTCTCTGGGTTATGAACCTGTCCCTCTAGCATGTTCTGTTAATTGTGGTAATGAGTTTAAATTCTCTGGAGCATGTGGTGTAGAGGGATTGAAATTTCTTAAGATGTAGCATTTCTAACAGAGCTGGGTCAGACATGGCTTTGATGACTTTGTAAGTCAAGCAGAGAACAACTCTAAGTAGGTGATACAAGATAGAGAATAGTTGGAGTTTTTTTAGTCTGTCCATATAGGACAAGTGTTTAATGCCTATGGTCCTCTTTGTGAGGTACTTTTGCGGCCTCTCCAGTTGTTGCAGGTGTCTAGTGAGGTACATGCCAATTGGGGCATTGTACTCTATGACTGGCCTAATGAGGGAAGAGGAGAGGGAGACAATGACCTCCTTCTTCCTGAATGCAAAACCCTTAGTAATGAGATGTGCCACATAGAAGGACTTTCTGACCACAGTGGCAATGTGGTGATCAAAAGAGAGGTTGCTGTCAACCTGTGTTCCCAGATCTCTTATAATGCCTTCTGTGTTCAGTAGACTACCATAAAATTGGTAAATCATGGGAACTGGGTTTTTCCCAAAGGGAATGACAACACTTTTTTTGGCATTGAGTTTAAGGCTATGGTTCTGACACCAGTCGTTGGTCTCAGTGAGACCATTATGTAGGATGTCAACATCACTTTGGGAGTTAATAATAGCTCCCAACTTGCAATCGTCTGTGAACTTTGTCAGCCAGAGTCCCTTCATGTTGGCCTGGACTTCAGAGAAATAGATACCAAACAGGAAAGGACCCAGAACTGAACCCTGTTGGACTCCAGTCTTGACTAGTCGGCAGTCTGACTTGGAGTCAGCTGCTTTCACACTGTGGGTTCTGTCTGTGAGCCAGTTTGCAACCCACCTAGTGATATAGGGGTTGATGCCTAGCTTAGTGAGTTCTTCTATGATTCCTGAGTGGAGAATGGTATCAAAAGCCTTGGCCAGATCAAGGTAGGCTGTATGAACCACATTGCTTTCATCCCACAGCTCTGGTGACTGACTCAAAGAAGTTGACCAGGTTGAATAGGGATTATCTACCCTTCACAAAACCAAACGGTGTGGGATCCAGAGTTTGGAGATTCCCTATATCCTTGTTTATTAGGTCCATGATGATGCATTCCATAGCTTTGCATATCAGGCTCATCAGGCTAGTGGGGTGATAGTTCCCAGGGTCTGTAGTCGTTCCTGCTTTGTGGAGAGGGATGACTGCAGCAGTGCACCATTTGGTATGGACAAAGCCTGAGGTGAGGCTGTGATTGAACAGGGCACACAGGTGAGGTGCCAATTCACTCTGTAGTTCATGTAGAACACACCCAGGGATATTATCAGGTCCCATAGGAGCTGTATTCTTGGCCTAGCACAGTGCTGTTTTAACCTGTGCAGCAGTAATACTGGGTGCCTGGCAATCTACTGGTATTGTGATTGGTCCTTTGGGGGGGAGGGGTAAAGTTGGCACTGAATCTGTCTGCCAGTATACTGACGATATCTGTTGGCTTGGTATAGGAGGTACCATTGTGCAGTAGCTCACAGCAAATCTGGGTATTGCTGTGGAGATTCTTTACATGACTATAGAAGGCCTTGTTGTGGTCTTTACTATCTGCTGCAATTCTGTTTTCATAGCTAGATTTAGAAGATTTGATGCGGGATCTCAACTTTTTGTTGAGGCTGATGAGAGGTTTTCCAGTCTTGGGACTTCACCTTAATCTGCATTAGTTTCCTCCTTCTGTTGTAGAGTTTGTTTATGGCAGGGGGCCACCAGATTGGCTTCCTGTTTTTTGGAGGAGAGCATCTTGCTTCTATTGGGTATGGTGAGACCCATGCATTTGTGTACGTGTTCATACAGTGGATTGGTGTAGGATTCATCAGTCATACAACTATTCTCCATTTGCATAGGTGCCGTGAAGTTAGCCACCTCTGTTTTTAGGAGCCCAAAGTTAGCTTTGGAGAAGTTTTTATGCATTTGTGAACGTGTTCATACAGTGCATTGGTGTATGATTCAGCAGTCATACAACTGTTCTCCATTTGCATAGGTGCCGTGAAGTTAGTCACCTCTGTTTTTAGGAGCCCAAAGTTAGCTTTGGAGAAGTTTTTCATGGTGGTTACCTTTGTGGGTGGGTTGGGGGTTGGGAGGGATGTGGATTTCCAAGGTGATTAGTTTGTGGTCGGCTCTAACCAGGGAGGAACCGACTATTGGTGTAGAGCAACTGTCGCCCGTGTTAGTAATGACCAGGTCAAGTATGTTGCTACCTCTAGTGGAGGTAAGAACGAGCTGGTCCAGGGCACTGGAATTAATAAACTCTCAAAATGTTGGGCAAGTGTATTGGTACTGGAGTAGTTTTCCCAGTTAATGGAGGGGTAGTTGAAGTCGCCTTGTAAAAGAGTGTTAGGTTGGACCCTTATATTCCCCAGAGTACTTAGGAATGTGGAGTGTGAGTCATGGGACATGGTTGGGGACCTGTAGCAGGCTATGACCCGAATCACTGACTTACCCAATGTTAGTTGCACCTGAAGTATCTCTGATACGTTATGTTGGACTTCCAGTCAGGAGGTGTTCGCATCCTTGATGCATATGGAAATACCACCGCCTTTGGAGTTTCGGTCCAAGTTCTGGGGTCGAAAGGTGTGGAATGAGTTATAGCCTGGTAGTGCAGGCGTGTTTTTTGCTACTTTGAATCTGGTCTCTGTTACAGCACAAATGTCGATGTTCTCCATTTTAAGGTGTGTTCCGAGCGAGTGCATTTTGAGATTTAAACTTCTATTGTTGAGCAGCATGACCCTCAGATTGCATTTGTTTGTAGCTGTTATGGTGGTAATTTGGTCTTTGGAATACTGCCTAAAAGAGGCACTATAGGGGTGGCAAGAGCCTTGGCCAATATCCAGAAGCCCAGGGGTGACAGATGCAGGCCACCTCTGGAAAACCATTGAGGTTTTTCAATCATGTCATCCCAAGCAGACAGATACTGGATCTCCTTAGAATGACATCACTAACTTAGCCAATTATCGAAATCAATTATTTTCTGCTTGTACTGTGGTATCATTCTTGGTGATGATAGGATGTTGCTCAGGGCTATGTTCATACCCGCCTGGGCTACATATTCTGAGAGCTCCTACATGTCTCTTTTCATGTAGTCCAGGGAGGTACGTCTCAGATCATTAACACCCACATGTACAATGACATAGCCATATTTGTACCTGTTGTTAAGTGACCTGAGTGCGTGCGTTATGTGACGGATCCTGGCACCAGACAGGCAGGTGACTGTTACTTTCTCCTTATTCAGCGTATTGAGTGGGACACATACTGATCTAACTGTAGAGAACTCAGAGTTAGAGCAGTATGAATGATATCCACATTATACCTATTATTATTATCAAACCCATCTTCTCTCTGCATCATCCCTGCACTCACATCATTTGCCCCGTTACTCCTCCTTAACCTCCAGATTTTGTTAATAGTTTATTTCCAACAATTTCTCGTGCTCAGTTGTAATTCACTGTTAATGTCCCTTAGACTGCACTGTTGCTAGATTTTTACAATTATTAATTATAGAATGTAAAATTTCAGTTGTACTGTTAATGACTCTTAGACCATACAGTTGCTAGATTTTATCATTATTATTGTAGAATGTAGATTTTTTTTTACTCTAGAATGCTGCATAAAGCTGTATGACTTCTTTACTTTGTATGTGTATATGCTAATATGGTTGTCATTTTACTGGAGCTTTTCTCCTCAGGCCTCCACTGAAAACTGCCTCTTTTAGGCCCATTAGACTTCATTGGTCATCAAACTGAAATAAATAAATAAATAAATAAATTCGGGGGAGTGCTGGACCAAGCTAGCTCTCATATCTTCTTAGAGATTACAGGCGCATCAGGAGGCAAAACACTGACTGGCTTTTCTGATCATTGTACTATTTGCTATATGGAGGTGTTTAGTTATGAAGAAGGGAGTTTTATAGTATGTTAGGGCTTTAAAATAACAGCTAAATGGGCTGAAGAGGAAATTTGGCAGAATAAGTTGAAAACTTTTTGGGAAGACCATTGAACTATGAAAGACCCTGGTAACTATCACCCCATAAGCCTGACTAGCCTGGTCTGCAAGGCTATGGAGGGCATTATCATGGAACTCATTAACAAAGACATTGGGAACCTCCAAACACTTGACCCGACCCAGTTCGGCATTGTTATGGGCAGATCATGCCTACTAAACCTGGTTGACTTCTTCGAGACAGTCAACAAGGCCAGAGACGAGGGAAAGGTGGTTCACACAGCCTACCTTGACCTCGCCAAGGCTTTCGACACAATTCCCCACTTGGGGATTACAGAATAACTCACCAGCCTGAACATAAACCCCTACGTCACGAGATGGGTTGCCAACTGGCTTACAGACAGAACTCACATGGTAAGAATAGCAAGTTCCAAGTCCGACTCTAAACCAATCACAAGTGGTGTCCCACAAGGCTCGGTCCTGGACCCCTACTGTTCGGCATATACTTCTCAGAAGTACAGGCAAACACAGTAGGACTATGGCTAACAAAGTTTGCCAATAACTGCAAACTGGGAGCCATAGCTGACTCTCCGGCTGACATGGACATCCTCCAAAAGGGCCTTACTGAGACAGACACCTGGTGTCAAAGTCATGGCCTCAAGCTAAATGCCAAAAAATGCATAGTCATCCCATTTGGGAAAAACAAAATACCGACAAATTACCACATAGGTGGCAGCCCCCTTAATACAGAAGAGGTAATAAGAGATCTGGGGACCCAGGTAGATAGTAATCTCTCCTTTGACAATCATATTGCCAAAGTAGTTAAGAAATCCTTCTATGTGGCCCATCTAATTACTAAATGGTTTGCATCTAGAAATAAAGAGGTTATAGTGCCCCTCTACTCACCACTCATTAGACCCATCATAGAGTACAATGCCCCATTTGGGATGTACCTCACAAGACACTTCCAACAGCTGGAAAGACCACAAAAATACCTCACCAAGAGGATTATTGGTTTCAAACATATGTCCTATGCAGCCTGACTGAAAAAACTCCGGCTGTACTCAGTGGCATATAATTTACTCAGAGGTGATCTCTGCCTGACTTACAAAGCCATGTCCAACTCAGAATTGATGGACATGCTCCACCTAAAGAAATCCAAATCACTGCGAGCCACGTGCTCTAGTTAGCTAAACCTCGCCACAACAATAAATAGAACATGCTGGAGGGATAGATTCCTGTCACAGAGACTCCCCATGCTTTGGAACAAAATTCCAAATTACATCAGGCAGAGCCCCTCACTAACTCTCTTCAAGAGAAACCTTGACAAGTGTATGCATAACAGAAAATACACCCCTGGAATTACTTCATTGGCTCAGCTTGACAGGAGATCAGTTAATTAATCAATGGGGAGGCGAAAGCCGACACACTCTGGCTAGGCTTATGAATGCCCTCAGGCAGATTGCCTAGTACCTACCTATGAACCTATGAACCTATGTCCTTTACTGATTGCTAGATAGGATTTAAAGAAAATATATAAAATAATGTATATTTATATGAAAAGTAATGCCATCTAAGGGAGAAATATTTTTATAGATTGTTACTTCAGAAATATGAAACGTCTGACTGTCTGCCTTACTGAGCCATGTGTTGTACACCTCAATCCATTTGCCGGACAGAAGTTTAGAACAGCCTCTCCTTCTTTATTCCTGTTACCACACCCATGTGGATCGAGGCAGTCCTAATATCTTGCTCTGTCTGTCCCAGTATGTGCATTCATATCACCTATTATCAGCATCAATGGATAGCTTTATCTAGTAGGTCTTGCAACTACTGTCTGAGTGCTCTCTTTTCCTCATTATCACAACCCTGCTATAGGGAATAAACTGACATTATGAATAGTGATCTATCCTTACACAGGAGTCTGATTGCCATGAGTATATGACTGATTCTGATGACATCCCTCACTGTCTTCTAAAGCCTCTCCCTCACTACAGCTCCCACACCATTTCTGGACTGTCCACCTCGTGAGTAGTAGATTCTAGATGCTAAGCAAAGTGTTTTTTTCTGCACTGCCCTTCCATCTTTTCTCTTGGATACATAGTACATCCAGCCTTTTCCTTGTATTCATGTTATCCATTTCCAAACCTCATGCTGACAGTGAACCTACATTGTGAGTAGAAATCCTTAGAGTATGTTTGGTAGGTTGACTTATGTCAAGTTTTCTCTCAACAGAACTAATCCATGTAATCCAAGTTGGAAAACTGGACACCCACTGTCCAGTAGCTTACTGACCCAGGGTATCTGGGTTATATGGGAGGCACACACATTGGCCAATGGGGCACGTACACCCCTCCCATCATTAGCATGTATCCCTGACAAAGGTTGTCCTCTACACGCTTATCACAGGCAAATGCCAATACCCATTTTTGTTGGCATTAGTCAACATGACCAAATCACCTTTGGAAAATGTTTACACTATCGAGTGGATAGCAATTACACAGAGTGCAGTCTGTGATCTGTGTTCCCCTATCTAAGGGATACTACTGTGCACCACAGCTGGTACCCAAAGGGGTTGGTTTCTACAATTCGTCCCTCTATATGGCACCATCAAGTCTGCACTGCTGCCTAGAACTCCATTCTTGTGTGAGTTTGAGGTGGAAAAACTCAGCATGTTGTTGAGAGGTGGTGGGAACAGCACAGAGACACAGGAGGAACATGCAAACTCCATGCTAGCATTGATGGGAGGTTCAGATTGAACCTTGTACCTTGTGCATGGGAAGCAAAGACCTGAACTATTATGCCAACTGGTATCTTATAGGTTCATAGGTTCATAGCTTGGTACTAGGCTATCGGCCCTAAGGCCTATGCAAGCCTAGCCATTAGAATTCCCTGGATATTTCTTTCCACAATATTTACTTCTCTGGGCCACTGTCTAGCAGGGTGACTGACATGATCCCCGGGGTGAATTTCCTATCTCCCATCCAATCATCAAGGTTCCTTTTGAAGAGGGCCAATGAGGCGCTCTGCTTGACATGTATGGGCAGTCTATTCCAGAGTATGGGGAGTCTCTGGGTCAGGAACCTATCCCTCCAGCATGTTTTGTTCATTGTGATGACAAGGTTTAGACCCCTGGAGCGTGTGGCTCTGAGGGATTGGTATTTCTTCAAGTGGAGCATGTCCAACAGCTCAGGGTTTGACATGGCCTTGTATGTTAAGGAGAGATCGCCTCTGAGTAGACGATATGCCAAAGAGTATAGCTGGAGTTTTTTTAGACGGTCAGCATACGGCATCTGCTTTAGGCCTGTGATTCTTTTAGTGAGGTATTTTTGTGGCTTTTCCAGCTGTTACAGATGTCTTGTGAGGTCCATACCAAATGGGGTATTATACTCTATAATGGGTATAATGAGAGATGAGTACAGTGGGACAATGGCCTCCTTTTTTCCTGATGAAAAGCCTTTAGTGATGAGGTGTGCCACATAGAAGGATTTCCTGACTGTTGTGGCGATGTGGTTATCGAAAGTGAGACCACTGTCCACCTGTGTCCCTAAGTCTCTCATCACACTTTCGATGTTTAGCGTCCTGCCACCTATGTTGTAATTCATGGGTACATGTTTTTTTCCAAAGGGGATAACTATACATTTCTTGGCATTAAGCTTGAGCCCATGGCTCTGGTACCAGGTATCTGTTTCTGTAAGGCCTTTTTGTAGAATATCCACATCATTTGGGGATTCAATAATGGCTCCCAGTTTGCAGTCATCTGCAGACTTTGTTAGCCAGAGTCCCTTAGTGTTGGCCTGTACTTCAGAGAAGTAGATGCCAAACAAGAGTGGTCCCAGGACTGAACCCTGAGGTACTCCACTTGTCACTTGTCTGGAGCTGGATTTGGAGTCAGCTACTTTTACAGTCTGGGTTCTGTCAGTAAGCCAGTTGGCAACCCATCGAGTGACATAGGGATTTATGCCCAGCTTAGTAAGTTTATCTAAGATTCCAGAGTGGGAGATGGTGTTGAAGGTCTTGGCAAGGTCCAGATAGGCTGTGTGGACCACCTTACCCTTGTCCACAGCTCTGGAGACTGATTCAAAGAAGTCAATCAGATTCAGGAGACAAGATCGGCCTTTCACAAACCCAAACTGGGTGGGGTCCAGTGTTTGAAGGATTCCAATGTCTTTGTTTATAAGTTCCATGATAATGCTTTCCATGCCCTTGCAGATCAGGCTTTTCAGACTGATGGGATGGTAGTTCCCGGGATCCAAGGTGGATCCTCCCTTGTGGAGTGGGATAACTGTAGCTGTGCACCACTCAGTGGGCACGAAGCCTGAGGTGAGGATATGATTAACCATGACACTTAGGTGAGGTGCCAGTTCATTTTGTAGTCCATGAGGTACACAGCCTGGGATGTCATCTGGTCCCATGGATGCTGTATTCTTAGCTTTGGAGAGTGAGGTTTCTACCTGTGTGGCTGTGATTATCGGAATTTGGCAATCTTTTGGTATTGAGATGGGCCCTTTATGGGGTGAGAGGGGGGTGAAGTTGGCACTAAATTAATCTGCCAGGATATTGGCAATATCCTTGGGATCAGTATATTTAATGCCATTTTGTTGTAGCTCAGAGCAGATCTGAGCATTGACATTTAGATTCTTGACATAAGAATAGAATGCCTCGTGGTTGTCTTTGGAATCTTTGGCAATTTTGTTTTCGTAATTAGCTTTTGAGGATTTTATGAGGGATCTCAGCTTCTTACTGAGGCTGGTGAGGGAGTTTTTTGCATCCTGGGATTTTCCTCTTTTCTGCAACAGTTCCTTCCTTCTGTTGTATAGTTTGTTTATAGCAGGGGACCGCCATATTGGCTTCCTTTTTTTGGAGAAAAGCATCTTGTTTCTATTTGGGATGGCACGATTCATGCACGAGTGGATGTGCTCGTACAGTGCCTTAGTGTAGGATTCTGCAGTTGAACTTCCAGATCCTGTCTGCATGGGTGTTGTGAAGTTTGTCACTTCTGACTTCAGTAGCATGAAGTTGGCTTTGGAGAATTTTTTTAAGGAGGTTTCCTTACTGGAGGGTGGGGGTGGGATGTGGATGTCAAAGGTGATTTGCTTATGGTCAGACCTGACCAATGAGGGGGTGACCACTGGTGTGGAGCATCTATCTCCCATGTTGGTAATGACCAGGTCTAGGATATTGAAGCCCCTGGTGGGACAATGGATTAGTTGATCCAGGGCATTGGAATTTATGAATTCCAAGAACCGTTCAGGAAAAGGAGTTGGTACCCAGGTAGTTTTCCCAATTAATGGCAGGGTAGTTGAAATAACCCAGTATTAGGGTGTTTGGTTGTATCTTAATATTTTCCAGTATGTTTAGAAAGGTGTACTGAGAATCTTGGGGCATGGTGGGGGATCTGTAGCAAGCTACAATTTGGATTGCAGTCTTACCTAGTGTTAGTTGCACCTGGAGAATTTCAGATGCATTGTGTTGGACAATTAGCCTGGAGATGTGAATATCCTTGGTGAATATGGACACTCCTCCACCTTTAGTGTTTCGGTCTTGGTTTCGTCGACGAAAAGTGTGGTAAGAATTGTAGCCTGGTATTGCAGGGGTGCTCTCTGGAACCTTGAACCAGGTCTCAGTTACTGCACAGATATTGATGTTCTCCATTTTTAGGAGTGCCTCGAGAGAGTGCATTTTGAGGTTTAGACTTCTAGCATTGAGTAGCATTACCTTCAGATTTTGCATGCTTATATCTGTTGATTCTGATGACATCCCTCACTGTCTTCTAAAGCCTCTCCCTCACTACAGCTCCAACACCATTTCTGGACTGTCCACCTCATGAGTAGTAGATTATAGATGCTAAGCAAAGTGTTTTTTTTTTTCTGCACTGCCCTTCCATCTTTTCTCTTGGATACATAGGAAGTCCAGCCTTTTTCTTGCAATCATGTTATCCATTTCCAAACCTCATGCTGACAGTGAACCTACATTGTGAGTAGAAATCCTTAGTTTATGTTTGGTAGGTTGACTGGTTTTATGCTAATTTTTCTCTCAACAGAACTAATCCATATAATCCAAGTTGGAAAACTGGACACCCACTGTCCAGTAGCTTACTTACCCAGGGTAGCTGGGTTATATGGGAGGCACACCAATTGGCCAATGGGGCACGTGCACCCCTCCCATCATTAGCATGTATCCCTGACATAGGTTGTCCTCTACTCACTTATCACAGGCAAATACCAATATCCATTTTTGTTGGCATTAGTCAACATGAAAAATCACCTTTGGAAAATGTTTACACTATCGAGTGGATAGCAATTACACAGAGTGCAGTCTGTGATCTGTGTTCCCCTATCTAGGGGATACTACTGTTCACCATAGCTAGTACCCAAAGGGGTTGGTTTCTACAGTTCTTCCCTCTATATGGCACCATAAAGTCTGCACTGCTGCCTACAACTCCATTCTTGTGTGAGTTTGAGGTGGAAAAACTCAGCATGTTTTTGAGAGGTGGTGGGAACAGCACAGAGACACAGGAGGAACATGCAAACTTCATGCTAGCATTGAAGGGAGGTTCAGATTGAACCTTGTACCTTGTGCATGGGAAGCAAAGACCTTAACTATTATGCCAACTGGTATCTTATAGGTTCATAGGTTCATAGGTTGGTACTAGGCTATCGGCCCTAAGGCCTATGCAAGCCTAGCCATTAGAATTCCCTGGATATTTCTTTCCACAATATTTACTTCTCTGGGCCCCTGTCTAGCAGGGCGACTGACATGATCCCCCGGGGTGAATTTCCTATCTCCCATCCAATCATCAAGGTTCCTTTTGAAGAAAGCCAATGAGGCGCTCTGCTTGACATGTATGGGCAGTCTATTCCAGAGTATGGGGAGTCTCTTGGTCAGGAACCTATCCCTCCATATGCATTTGTGTACGTGTTCATACAGTGCATTGGTGTATGATTCAGCAGTCATACAACTATTCTCCATTTGCATAGTTGCTGTGAAGTTAACCACCTCTATTTTTAGGAGTCCAAAGTTAGCTTTGGAGAAGTTTTTCAGGGTGGTCACCTTTGTGGGTGGGTTGGGGGTTGGGGGGATGTGGATTTAGAAGGTGATTAGTTTGTGGTCGGCTCTAACCAGGGAAGAGCTGACTATCCGTGTAGAACAACTGTCGCCCGTGTTAGTAATGACCAGGTCAAGGATGTTCTACCTCTAGTGGGGGTAAGAACGAGCTGGTCCAGGGCACTGGAATTAATAAACTCCCAAAACGTTGGGCAAGTATATTGGTACAGGAGTAGTTTTTCCAGTTAATGGAGGGGTAGTTGAAGTTGCCTAGTAAAAGAGTGTTAGGTTGGACCCTAATATTCCCCAGACTGCTTAGGAATGTGGAGTGTGAGTCATGGGACATGGTTGGGGACCTATAGCAGGCTACGACCCGAATCACTGTCTTAACCAATGTTAGCTGCACCTGAAGTATCTCTGATGCGTTATGTTGGGCTACCAGTCTGGAGGTGTTCGCATCCTTAATGCATATGGAAACACCACCGCCTTTGTAGTTTGGTCCAAGTTCTGGGGTCGAAAGGTGTGGAATGAGTTATAGCCTGGTAGTGCAGGGGTCTTTTTTGCTGCTTTGAATCAGGTCTCTGTTACAGCACAAATGTCGATGTTCTCCATTTTAAGGAGTGTTCCGAGCGAGTACATTTTGAGATTTAGACTTCTATCATTGAGTAGCATGACCCTCAGATTGCATTTGTTTGTAGCTGTTACGGTGGTAATTTGGTTTTTGGAATACTGCCTAAAAAAGTTACTATAGGGGTGGCAAGAGCCTTGGCCAATATCCAGAAGCCCAGGGGTGACAGATGCAGGCCACCTCTGGCATGGCATTGAGGTCGTTCAATCATGTCATCCCAAGCCGACAGATACTGGATCCCCTTAGAATGACATCAGTAACTTAGGCAATTATTGAAATCAATTATTTTCTGCTTGTACTGTGGTATCATTCTGGGTGATGATAGGATGTTGCTCAGGGCTATGTTCATACCCGCCTGGGCTACATATTCTGAGAGCTCCTACATCTCTCTTTTCATGTAGTCCAGGGAGGTACGTCTCAGATCATTAACACCCACATGTACAATGACATAGCCATATTTGTACCTGTTGTTGAGCGACCTGAGTGCGTGCATTATGTGTCGGATCCTGGCACCAGACAGGCAGGTGACTGTTACTTTCTCCTTATTCAACGTAGTGAGTGGGACACATACTGATCTAACTGTAGAGAATTCAGAGTTAGAGCAGTATGAATGATATCCATATTATACCTATTATTATTATCAAACCCATTTTCTCTCTGCATCATCTCTGCACTCACATCATTTGCCCCGTTACTCCTCCTTAACCTCCAAATTTTGTTAATAGTTTATTTCCAACAATTTCTCGTGCTCAGTTGTAATTCACTGTTAATGACCCCTAGACTGTACTGTTGCTAGATTTTTACAATTATTAATTATGGAATGTAAAATTTCAGTTGTACTGTTAATGACTCTTAGACCATACAGTTGCTAGATTTTATCATTATTATTGTAGAATGTACATTTTTTTTTTACTCTAGAATGCTGCATAAAGCTGTATGACTTCTTTACTTTGTATGTGTATATGCTAATATGTTTGTCATTTTACTGGAGCTTTTCTCCTCGGGCCTCCACTGAAAACTGGCTCTTTTAGGCCCATTAAACTTCCTTGTTCATCAAAATGAAATAAATAAACAAATAAATACAGGGGAGTGCTGGACAAAGATAGCTTTCATATCATCTAAGAGATTACAGGCGCATCAGGAGGCAAAACACTGACTGGCTTTTCTGATCATTGTGCTATTTGCTATATGGAGGTGTTTAGTTATGAAGAAGGGAGTTTTATAGGATGTTAGGGCTTTGAAATAACAGCTAAATGGGCTGAAGAGGAAATTTGGCAGAATAAGTGTAAAACTTTATGGGAAGACCATTGAACTATGAAAGATTTCTATATGTCCTTTACTGATTGCTGGATAGGATTTAAAGAAAATATATAAAATAATGTATATTTATATGAAAAGTAATGCCATCTAAGGGAGAAGTATTTTTATAGATTGTTACTTCAGAAATATGAAACTTCTGACTGTCTGCCTTACTGAGCCATGTGTTGTACACCTCAATCCATTTTCCGGACAGAAGTTTAGAACAGCCTCTCCTTCTTTATTCCTGTTGCCACACCCATGTGGATCGAGGCAGTCCTAATATCTTGCTCTGTCTGTCCCAGTATGTGCATTCATATCACCTATTATCAGCATCAATGGATAGCTTTATCTAGTAGGTCTTGCAACTACTGTCTGAGTGCTCTCTTTTCCTCATTATCACAACCCTGCTTTAGGGAATAAACTGACATTATGAATAGTGCTCTATCCTTACACAGGAGTCTGATTGCCATGTGTATATCACTGATTCTGATGACATCCCTCACTGTCTTCTAAAGCCTCTCCCTCACTACAGCTCCCACACCATTTCTGGACTGTCCACCTCGTGAGTAGTAGATTCTAGATGCTAAGCAAAGTGTTTTTTTCTGCACTGCCCTTCCATCTTTTCTCTTGGATACATAGGACATCCAGCCTTTTCCTTGTGCTCATGTTATCCATTTCCAAACCTCATGCTGACAGTGAACCTACATTGTGAGTAGAAATCCTTAGTTTATGTATGGTAGGTTGACTGGTTTTATGTCAAGTTTTCTCTCAACAGAACTAATCCATGCAATCCAAGTTGGAAAATTGGACACCCACTGTCCAGTAGCTTACTGACCCAGGGTAGCTGGGTTATATGGGAGGCACACACATTGGCCAGTGGGGCACGTACACCCCTCCCATCATTAGCATGCATCCCTGACATAGGTTGTCCTCTACTCGCTTATCACAGGCAAATACCAATACCCATTTTTGTTGGAATTAGTCAACATGACCAAATCACCTTTTGAAAATGTTTACACTATTGAGTGGATAGCAATTACACAGAGTGCAGTCTGTGATCTGTGTTCCCCTATCTAGGGCATACTACTGTGCACCAAAGCTAGTACCCAAAGGGGTTGGTTTCTACAATTCTTCCCTCTATATGGCACCATCAAGTCTGCACTGCTGCCTACAACTCCATTCTCGTGTGAGTTTGAGGTGGAAAAACTCAGCATGTTTTTGAGAGGTGGTGGGAACAGCACAGAGACACAGGAGGAACATGCAAACTTCATGCTAGCATTGACGGGAGGTTCAGATTGAACCTTGTACCTTGTGCATGGGAAGCAAAGACCTTAATTATTATGCCAGCTGGTATCTTCTGTCATACAATTATTGCAAAGTCATCCACACTGAAACAGTCAACCCACTACTTAAATCAGCGGTTGCCACAATCATCTGTAATGCAAAAGTTTACTAGAGAGAAACCAGAAGAGTTCAAGGAATTTCTCAGGGCTCTAGATCCAGAGGAAGAAGACAAATAGATGTAGATGAAGGAGAATGCCAGCATATCAAAACAGCATGTATAAAGACTATAGAACAGATATGCAGCTGAGCCACGTATGAAATCAAGGTCAATAGGGATAGTTGGTGGTGGAATGCAGAAGTTCAGGAAGTTATCGAAAGACAGAGGAAGTACAAGGGAAAAATGGGAGATTGAAAATACAGGTCAGGCTAAAAGGGAATATTGTTTGACTAACAAAGAAGCTAAGAGAACAGTTGCAATATCAAAGAGCAAGGTATCAGAGGCACTATACCAGCTTCCGGAAAGTGACTCAGTAGATGGCACAGATAAACTCTGTCAGATTGGAAGGTAAAGACAGAAAGGCAAAGAAGATAGTCAAACACTCTTCATAACAGTTGACAGCAACAATAGCAACCTGATTACCAGTCCACAGGACATCAAAGGCAGACACAATAATTACTTTTGGCAGCTTCTGAATGAAGAAAACCCACAGAAGCTGTACTGCCCCAGCCAACAATAGAAAAAGAAGATAAAGAGCCCACCCTAGAAGAAGGAAGAACAGCACTAAAAAAATGAAATCAGGGAAAGCAGCAGGCTCAGATGATGTCACAGTAGATATGATCAAGATGTTGGGTGACATAGGGGAGAAATGTCTCCTGAGGATACTTGTAGCAATATGGAGAAAAAGCTGTATCCCAGAAAACTGAATAACACTACTACTACTACCAGTGTACAAGAATAAAGAGGACTTTTACAACTGTAGGCAGTACAGAGGGATGAAACTCCTGTCACAATACATGAAAGCTCTGGAAAGGGTGATTCATAAATAAATACACAGAGTAGTAGAAAGTAAGATGGTAGAAGAGCAGTTCGGATACAGATCAGGATGCAGAATAACCTACTCAATGTTTGCAGTGTAACAGATAGTTGAAAAGAAGCTAGAGATGAGGAAAGACACAAATGGGCTTGAAGTTCCAGACAGAGTGGTACAAGCTATGTACAAGGAACAAATTGCTCAAGTACAAAGTGGAGCTCCGAGTGGGAATGGGTATGTATCAATGTTCAGCTGGAAGCCTTCTGTTGTTTATACCGGTGATGGATTACATTAGCAAATAGATCAGCAGAGACAGATCAATAAAGTTGCTGTATGCAGACTATGTGGCATTACAGGCAGACACTGAGCAAGAACTACAGCAAAAGACAGGGGATTGGAATGCAAAACTGAAAGCGCATGGGATGAAATTGAGGACAGATGGTTGTAATGGCAGCAAATGAGAGAAAACCAGAGGTACAAGAAGCTGTTGAAGACTGGGGTCAGAGGGTGACAAGGGCACTTAGTGATCGAAAAAGGGCAATTTTTTAAAACTATTTACTTCCACAACATAGGTTCACTTGGAGGACATTTTAAGTTTAGCCAATTTCCCTTTTGGTGCTTGAATTAACATTTCCTGATTGGTCTTAACTATCTTATGGCTGATAATTGTATATTAGCCCTAGTGAGAATAAATGTGATAATACTATAAATAATTTGAGGGGAACCATGTAAGGGATGCAGCATTTAGGAACTGCCTCTATCCATTAGTGGCATGAGGGGCAATCCTAGAGTACATTTTCTATTACTCATCCTTAGATCCAAGTTGCATTTGAATATGGACAGCAGTGAGTTTGTTTTACTTGGTCTGTTCTGGAACACTGGTAGCCTCTGTGATATATATCCATCTCTCCACAACATTCAGTTTAGATACTTGGACTGAGTATTTCTGATGCCATTTGACAGTAGGTCGATCTATATTAGGTTGGAGGATGCCTTGTATGCCAGACATGTCACCTCTAAACACTGTGTAGGATACTGAGTATAGTGATAAATCTTTGAGGTGGTCCATGCAAGACCTATTGTTTAAGACTTGTATCCTTTTAGTAAGGTATCTCTGTGGGTATTCCAATTGTTGCATGGGTCTGGACAGACATGCCAAAGTGGGCATTATACAAAATGATTGACTTAATGAGGGCTTTGTAAAGGGGGACAATAACATCTCTAGATCTAGTCAAAATCAATTTGTTTATAAGCTGGTCAATACAGAAAGACTTTCTTATGACTCTGGGCACATGTTGGTCAAAAGTTAGGTCACTGTACACACAAGTTCCCAAATGCCAAACAACTGGGTCATTTCTCAGGGGGCATTGTCAATTTGGCAGTTCCCCTGGAGTAGATGACTTCCCAAAGGATACAATAATGTATTACTTGGAGTTTAGTTTCAATTCATGATTGTGGCACCAGTTATTGTTTGAGACAAACCTTCCTGCATGATGTCTAAGTCATTTGGGGATTAAATAACTGCTCCTAGCTTGCAGTCATCTCAAACATAGTCGACCAAAGCCCTTGGTATTTCCTTCTACTTTTGAAATGTGTATGCCAAATAGAAAAAGTCTCATCACTGAACCCTGGGGGACTCCATTGCTGATTGGTCTCTTCCCCTATTTTGATCTCCTGCATCCTGTGAGCAAGCATACATGTATGCATTCTTTGATTCACCTTCCTGATTGCATTAAATTATATTCCTTGTATAATACAGCACCACTTGTTAGAATGTTTTAAATTTGTAGTTTGGAACATTCTTCTAGTAAGCAATGAAACAAAATCTATGAACCAATAATGACAAAACTACCAATTTCAGAAAATTTCAACCATAAAAGGCCACTCAAATTTCTGTCATTACAATCCACCAATATTAGTTGTTGTTTGTCTTTCGGCTTTTCCCAGTTAGGGGTCACCACAGCAGAACTCCGATCCGCTAATGATTGGCAGTAGGTTTTTATGGTGCCGAGTTGCCAGCTCGAAGCCCAACCTTCAACAAAGGCACGCCCATTCACGCATGTCTTTTGGAACGCCACTCGACCACGGGGAGGACATGCAAACTCCACCAATATTAGTAAATATGCAAAATCTCTACAGAAGTAAGTCATCTAAATAATTCCACATTAAAGGGATCTCTAACTAAAGAAGAGATTGCTGGTAGCAAACAACTTTATATTTCATTGTTTCATTTACAAATAAAGAGCCTGTTACCCTTGAAGAATAAAGTGCCTATGCTTCATTAAAAAAATGATAAGCTAGTAATTTTGCAATGGGGAATGGATGGTAAACTGATAACAGAAACATAGTTATTAGGTAACTCCTCCAAAAGAGGACATTCATAGGACACAGCATCCACTCCCTTTAAAGTACAACACAGTATAGTAGCAGCAATCCATCTATATAGTGTGGGAGTAGAACCCACAGCCTTCTGCATCAAAAGCAAGTATACTACCTGTTGTGTTACTAACAAAGCAAAGCTTTTAGCATAAGTAGCATTAAACTTCTCTTTCTCTGAAGCTCTCAGCTCCTTGTAAAGTCCACATGACACTCAACTAAAATTTCTCAACGTGGCAGCACAAGAAATCTGGAAAAAGCCAAAATGTATTGGGGGGGGGCAAAGGCCTAAAACTAGGGGAACATTTTAAATATTGCTTGTATAATCTTAGAAAATTGCTAAAATAAAGAGTTTTGTGTTACCATGTGTTTCCTGAAAGACAGGAAGACTGAACCTTAAAGGGATATCATTATTTAGTGAATTCAGTTCTCACTGATTTGCCAGAAAACTACAATTTTTAAGAGGAACAGACCAAAGTGTGAGCTAAATATTCTGTAAAAATCTGAGCAGAAAAGCAGAAGGTAATCTGGTGAAGAAAATTTGGGACAAACCAGTAGAAGGCAAGAGCAAAGAGATGGATCAGTCATGTGAGGGAAGATTTGAAACAGTCAGGTGTGACTGTCGAAGAAGGTATGAGAGTACCATTGAACTGTTGTCACGACACCCTTACTCCATGTAGAAAATGGGAAATTGGGGGTAGATGATGACTTCAGAAATGTGAATATTCAGTAAACACAGAGTCTACCTTGTATAAGCAGAGAAAGAGTAATTTATGAAAATAAAGAGTAGAGATACTACTGTACAGCCAGCAATATTTTTTAAATGAGAACATAAGCACTATTGCCTTTTGTAGGTGGGTAGTTTAAGAAGCATGAACATAATATTTACAGTTTGCTTAATGATATTGGGATAGAAAGAAAGGGAAAGCAAAACATTATGACTATTTCAACAAAATACATAGAGACAATTTATATAAATGCATGAAAAGTGAAGATGTAAGGTACTGACATTTAGAAAAGATACAGGTAGGTGTAGATTAATTATAGATAGATTAGATAGATAGATAGATAGATAGATAGATAGATAGATAGATAGATAGATAGATAGATAGATAGATAGATAGATAGATAGATAATTTAACTTAGATGAGCTAAATGATATTAGGACAGATAAATTCAACTCTCCAGGAGAATATGGACTCTCATGTTTTTGTATTTCCATGAGTGATATGCAGAAAGTATATTTTTGGATGTCTTGAACAAATGGCTCACTTTAAGGGCTCATAATGATTTCATAGCATGTACTCCTGCAAAGCTTTACTGAAAAAAGATAATACATGGGATATGAAAAACTGGAGACCTATCACTCTGCAAAATCCTTAATGTTCTACAGTTTACAATAACAGAAGGTATTAATAGGTATATGATGACAGGAATGTATGGCTGTCCAGGCAATCAAATTAAGAAACTTGTATTTGTAATAAAACATATATTATATGAACTACGGGCAAGAAGAGAGTGGGTACTGTTAGTATATGATATATGAAAGGCCTTTTATAACTTAGAAGACTGACCATTACTGGACATATTATGACAGTATGGCTTTGCCATCAAGATGTGAAAACTGATACAAATAATATACAATAAGTCAAATTTGTCATTGTTAATAAATAGTTGGGAAGAAACTGATATCAAATTGTGTGTGTGTGTGTGTGTGTGGGGGGGGGGGGGTTTAGGCAATGTAACTGGTGTTCTTTTTCCTTGGTGTTGGGTACAGTAATTAAGAACATGGATATTATTTTTTTTTTGGGGGGGGCAGGCAATAGGTCCTGGCTAAAGGGTTGGAAATTCCACAATTGTTAGTATATGTATATGATTTAATACTAGTTTCTCAGAATAAACAGATATTGGCATATTCATAGAGGTAATAGAAAGGACTGTATGGAGAGTAGAATTGCAAATAAATAAGAAAATGTAAACAGATCAGGATAGACATTGAGATATTAGGACTCTACTGTATTGATCATAAATGCTTTAGGCCTTACTTTTGGTGGACAGGAAAGTATTCAGAGACAATGGAAGGTGTGTTTTCAAAATGGACAGAAGTTTTGGAAAACCTTCAAAATGTCATTCTGAAAGAAAGTTTATTTAATAAATGGGATATTTTGGGACTAGCAAATTACGCATTGGGTATATTTATTTTGCCTAAGGAAAGGCAAAATAAATATTAGAAACAGTTTTTCAGGTTTCTGGGGATTTCGATTAAATTTCATCAGAAGAAATATTATATATAGTTAAGTAATAAAGGGGAAACTGCATTTATTTCATCCAGGAGGTTTTTTTTTATATCATTACATATATATTATATGTTACAAAGCATTAAAGATAGGGACACAAATTTATTTATTTATTTGTTTACATTTGTTGACCAGGAATGTCCGACTGGAGGTAGGTCCATTTTCAGCAGAGGCCTGGGGAGAAAAGCTCCACAGTTAAAAAAATAAACAGACAGTAGTTACATTGGATTACGTAGCGATTAACAATTTGATTAACATAGCAATTAATTACAAACATATTTACAGATGAAGAACATAGTACATCAGTAGACAACTAGAATCTTTATCTGTGAAGTACATAACAGACATTAACAAATGTTACAATAGGAAGTTCCTGCTGTATATTAAGTACTAGGCTTATGAGCATCTGAGCTTGCTATAATCAAGGTAGTTAGTGGGGTGGAAAGAAAGGTAGTGGTTGGATGGGGTGGGTAATATTAGAGTGGGAGTTGCAAGGGCATAGCCAGCATGTTTTTAGGTGCACTTTTAGTAAAGTTTTGAAGTGGGTGCATGATGGTATGGAGGTAATTGTGGGTGGGAGGGTGTTCCATAATTTGGCTATGGTGCAAGAGAATAGTGCTTCACCAGCAGGGTTATTGGCTTTAGTGATCTGCAAGTGATTTTTGTTGCTGGATTCTGGAGGGATGGGACATTTAGTGGATGGTTTACGAGTTTGTGGGCGAGTGAGAGTTGATACCATTGAAGGAGGTGAGGGAGTTCAAGCTACTCCAGTTCAGCAAGTGAGAGACAGTGGTGACTACAGTAGGATGCCCCTGTGACAAATTTGGCAATTTTGTTGTAGCAGGTCTCTAGCTTGTTTAGATTGCATTGCCTTAGGTTGGTATATATTGGAGAGAAATAAGGTAGGGTGGAGATAAGGTGGGAATTTGCTATTGAAATCTTTGCTGCTTTAGTGAAAATTTGCTTATTTCTGTATAACGCTCCTAGTTTTTTGTGGACCCTTTTTATGGTCATGGATATGTGAATGTCATATTTTAGTTTATTGTCTATTTCCACTCTTAGCAATTTGTTATGTTCAGTTGGGTATTTAGCGGTGTTGTCTTTTGCTGTGATGTTAAAGTGAGAGTTGTTTTGAGTATGTTTGGTGGGTTGGAAGATGAGTAGTTTAGTTTTGTTTGGGTTGAGTATTAATTGGGCATCGGATAACCAAGTTTCAACAGAGGAAAAGGCTTCCTGTTTGACATTTTGCAGTTTGAGTAGGGACTGGGCTGAGCAGATGATGGTTGAGTCATCTGCATATTGTATGAGTGTGCCATGTTTGATGGCAGAGGCTAGTTTATTGGTGAAAACAGAGAAGAGTAGGGGTCCAAGGATGGATCCTTTATGGGGTATTTTTTAAAGATAATTTTTTGTGATAGTTATGAAAAAGGAAAGAGGGCAAGATTTGATGGATAAGTAGATATAGAGGAATTTCAGAATAGGATTCATCACTGGAAATAATTTACATGCTTTGGTAGCTGATAGAAAACTGTGGTATACACATATTATATAAATTTTCCATCATGAAGATGGATATGTTAAATAAAAATGCACACGAGAAAGAGAACTAGAAAGGGGATTATCAATTTTAGGGGGATACCAGAATGCTCTGAATTCTTGTGGTAGCTACCTTTACTTAAATTACCCATTAGACAAAATATGAGGTACGGAACCTTTTCAGAAAAAAGGAGTATCATAGGCAAGTACGCAATGTAGACAAAGATGATGAGCATGTTTTTACACACACACATACACATATGAATTTTATATATATGTATATATATATATATATATATATATATACATATATATATATATATATATAGAGAGAGAGAGAGAGAGAGAGATACAGATAGATATGCATCACTAGATATAGATATAGATATAGATATAGCTAGATAGCTATGGACCAGCCCTTATGTTAGAGAAAACAACAGAAATGGATCTGCATAAAACAGGCATCAAGCATGAAGTCAAAAACAATTTTGTTTAACATGTGAGTGAAAGGTACCAGAGGGATCTTTTTCAACTGCAACCTAATTACAGTGAGACTGAATCATTTTTCTCATCCAAGGCCTTCTCAATTAAAGACAGTCACTTTCACACTGCTGTAAGAATATTACCCACTGTTCTCTTTTTTTTATCCTAGGCCTAACCTATATACTACCACAACGATTTTTAAGAAGATGCTCTTCTCACAGATCCTTGAGTATATTAAAAACTATGACCTTTTATTACTTTGACTGCTATTTACAAGGTAACTGACACCATATAAAATAATATGTAAAGCAGATTTTTTTCAATTAGCATCTTTGTTGACATCACTCGTGCTTCCTAGCAGGGTCAGCCTTAAGTGAACTGGTACCCTAGGAGAAGATCTCCATGGTACCCACAACTGCCCAATATCCCCCCATGCACATCATACAGTAACTCCCACCCTCTCAAATACATCATGCTGACTTATCCATATCATCCAGATTATTGTTTTTTTCCCTTTTCTCACAGTTTGTCTTATGCTTCATTTTAACCAGCATTCATTCATTCATTCATTCATTCATTCAACACATCTTAACTAAGCAAAATAATACTTAGAAAGCTGTGGAGGAAACAGCCCCATTAAGATGGTGATATGGGTTATTTGGCCTCTGGAAACTGCCATGAGGAATCATTGATGGTATGAGGTGCATTTCAGAGTTTTTTTTTTAACAGTGTGTTTCATCCAATAATATCCTGAAAAAAATCCAGATTAAGGAAAAAGATTCAGTCTTATTCCGCAACTTTGGTTTTCCTTGCATCCCCTTGATACATCTTAACTGACCAACACTGGACTGTAATAACTGTAGAGGAAATAAGTGAATTAAGTCAGGAGCACAAGAGTTGATAGGCACATGGTCTGAGCTATGTATCAAAGTTTTTTTTTCTTTTTTGCAAACAACCTTTTCATTCAATGATGGCAAAACAATAATGCTGATTAAGGAAGGAAATTCAGTAAAAGTCTTCAACCTTTCTTTTCCCAGCATCCTGTTAATACACCCTAACTGACCAGGACTGCAGTATAATAAATGTGGATGAAATAACTGAATTAAGCTGGGGTCATAGAGATACTAGATGCAGGAATATATATATTTTAGACCTTTTTTAAACCTTCTGACCAAATGATGTCTGGAAAAAATTATAATCAAGGAAATAACGTCAGTATTATTCTTGAACTTTGCTTTTTCCTGTATTCACGAAACAGACTCAAAGTGAACAGGATGACACTTGTAGGAAATAATTGCATTAAGCCAGGGGTCTGAGGGCTGCTTGGCCACCAGAAGTTAAGACATTTCCACATAATCTGAAGTGTATTTTAGAGCTTTTCTCAACATTTTGATTCAATGATGGCCTGAACAAAACTAGTGAGGGAAGAAGTTCAGTCTTATTTGTTGGTTTGTTTGATTTGTTTTATTTTATTTTATTTCATGGAAGAAATAAGTTGCATCTAAGATTTACTATTCCAAACTGACAAGATAACAGTTCAAAAAAAATGATGAGAACAAATACTTGTGTGGATGCATAAATCATATCTGAGAATGGTACCTGCCTCTGTATCCACACACACACACACACACACACACACACACACACACACACACACACACACACACACACACACACAGTCACCTTCTGTGTACCCTCTCTTGTGTTGGATTGGACTGAAAGTGAAGGCACAATTGCTCACAGCTGTATATGCTTCAAGTTGCTACTGTCACACATATGCACGGTATGCCTCCCAGCCCTACTGCAAAAGACAGCCATGGTCTGTGTACCTATCTTTCAGACTAGGAAAAACTGAAAAGACAAAGAGGACATGACATATTTCAACTTGTTGCTCTCAGACATAAACAGCATGCTTCTTTAAATCCCACAAAATATAGTCATCTTTATAGGCATCTGTTGTTTGTGAGGAAAGTGAAAAAAATGGTCACAGTAATGTTTGCAACTTGTAACTTCTAGATAGAATACTGCTCCTATTCAAGCTTTAGCAACCTTTTGTGCACACATCTGATGTTTATGAGGAAAATAAAATAAATCATGACCACAATGTCCCAAGCCCAATGCCCAGTACAAGCTATAATGCTCTGTGTGCAAGTCTGAATTCTGGGAAGAAAATTAAAATAAAATAAGGGCATTGTCCCCACCCCCACCAAAAGAAACTACACTGACTTCCTCTGATTACCTTGAAAAATGGCCTATTTAATACATTGTGAGATTCAGAAGAGATGCCATTACTAAGGCTATGTCAAAACACCACCATGTCCCCAGAAGTTCTGAAGTTGTTGATGTTCTGCAAAGTATTTTATGCTTTACTTTATTGAAATATGGTTTAAACTGAGAAAATCACAACTGGGTCAATAAATTTTATCCATACAGCCTCCCACCCTCACGATACAATTATAGCTACATCTGTGCTCAATTCTGACTTCTGACTATGATAGAAGATGATGTCCATGCAATTTAGCTCACCTTTGGTTCATAAAGTTGCCATCATTTTCTTCCACAGACAGCCTATCAATTATAGCTAATTTGTATGTGCATATCTCAGATATCAACTTAAGTAGTCCATCTTACTTCACTCAAATACACACTAATCTTGAAAGCCAGATAGTGACTGTTTAAACTAGACAAAGAGCAAGAGACCAGTTACTTTCAAGAGACAGCTGAAAACCCCATTCAGAAGTTATAGCAACTTCAGTGTGCACTTCAGACAATTATGATAAAAATGATAGCCATACCTTGCATTTCCATTCTGTGAACATCCACAGAAACAGTGGCCGCACATTAAATGTGTTCAAAATTGCTTCATACAAATTGCGCAAATCCTTCAAATGCACACTAGTACTGCAAAGGCAGAAAGTGAGTGTTTAAACTGGGAAACATTCTACAGACAACTCCAACTCAGCCCACCCAGTGGCACTGCTAAAAATGATAGCCGTGTGTTGTATTTCAGCTTTAGTCTAAGGAAACAGAAGAGACACATTAAAGCAGACCAATTTGCTTCATGTAAATCACAGTAATCCTGCAAATAAATACTAGTCCTGCAAAGTCAGTCAGTCACTGTTTAAACTAAGCAAACAACAAACAGCTCAGTACTTTCAACAGATAGCTCCCACTTTCAATCAGCAGTTATAACTACTTCTGTCACCACTTCACATAATGATGATAAAAATATGATGGCCGCACATTGTGTATCAGCTCTATTTCACACTCTGATGGTTCCTACTCAGGGCCAGTAATCAAAGAACCTCAATCCTCACCACTGATACTGGTGAGGGATGGAACTAGGAGCAAAAATTGACTCACATGGTATTTTCTGATGCAGCTCTCTGCACCAAGCACAATTTCCATTAAGAGCACACAGAGACCACAGTCCAAACCTGGAGCTGGACTCCCTGTCTCTCTCTCCAGGCCCCAAACAAGACTCCACACTGACCACTTTGGAGCCCTGTGTCCCTGTTCTAAGTAGCTAACACACACATTTGGATCTTTGATTTTCATACACACCTGGAAAAGGCTGGCACAGATTTACCAGCTGTGCCCCCTCTACCCAGACTATAAGTTAATTATGCTGCCAGCAGTGATCAACTTTAAAGCTCTCTTACAAGAATAACCAATTATACTGAGTAAAATTAATACTAATACAAATGGTACAGTTTCACCAATGCAGCAAGGCTTTCAGGAGTGTCCACAGTGTCACTAAAATAAGCATAAGTATGCTTAACGTGTTAAAATTATTCTCTAAAAGATCTGCCAAAATAAAAGGTATAGAACATTTAATAATAAATAATAAAATAGAAAACATGAGAATACTTAACATCTAGCTACAATAAACACCAGAGTTTCAATAACATAGTTGTATAGAGTCACAAAGATGCAGAAAAAAACAATACTTAACTAATCTCACTGTATTTTTCTAACTGACTAAAGAATTACTGTTCCCTGGTTAATTACTAAAGCAAGGAAAGATGTGCTGAGTTGCTTACTGCAGCAAGCCAAGATGAGGTGTGTCAATGTGTGAGATATCTGTGAGAAATCTTTCCTGACAGGTTCTGAAAAACAAAATGCTGCTATGAGAGTTCTTGAATATCTTTCACTAATATCTAAAAAAAAAAACAATCCGGTGCTGGTTATAGAATGACATCACATCTGGTTACCTGACTGTGGTACAATACACTCCCAGAGCTTTGCTAAGATCTGTTGCAGATTCTGAAAGCTATAAAACAATTTCAAAAATGTCCATCCTTCCAGTGTGGCAATTAGTTCATCCCTAAGGACAATACACTAAGATTCCTAGTCTTAGTTTTCACAGACATTTTTGTTTCTGGCTGCAATCAGACCGACAAGACAACATCTTTATGCCCTAAACCAACCCATTTAATTTTCAACCTATTTTTCAAAATTAGCTGAACCAAGATTAACCTTTTTCCTCCAAGAAATCTTTGTTAAAACATATACATTTAATTAGTTATAATAATACTGTCTGATATACATGTATATCTCTTTTCTGTCCAGCAGGACCCACTGTTGATGCATTTTTAACACAAGCAACTTTACAAATACATTTTTAATACAGACATCTGTACAAACCTGTGTGATAGTCAAATGACATAAATTCTTTACAAAACTCCAGCTAGCTATACTGGCATATGTTACACGTGCACTGTCCTGCTCTCCTTGGCACTACCTCATATCATCATACACACAAATGGTAATCACACATTAAAGTGTCCCAAGTTGGTTCACACAAATCACCCAAACGAAACACCACAAGAAAATCACAACACTGAAATCCAAGGCAAGGAGACAAAATTCGTAAAAAATTCAATAAGGCATAAACCACATAAGAAATAGCGTAGTATCAATTTAATAACCGCTTTCGTCGAAAGACTTCATCAGAATACAAAATAAGAAAAAAACACCATGCTTAAATATCACATCAATTAATCAATCAACCAATAATAAAAAATCATTAATTAAAATGATACAACTTTAAAGTGCTAGTGTGCTAATGTGAATCAAATGAACAGCAACGAGCGTGTTCAATATGAGTTTTTTAGTAAACTATTCGATGATATTGACAAGCATTCTAGTGAAGTAACTAATAGGAAGCATATGAAACTTGAACGGGACATTGCTTCTTATAAATCTAATTCTGCTTATAATTTCTTTGTTCCTGGTAACAAGGAGCCTTATTCTAGGACGGTGGCTTCGTACTCTGGCAACAAGCGTTTTTACAGTACTGTTGTTAACAACAACAGTAAAGTTTTGTCTGTTGAACCTGGTGCAAACCAGCGGAACACACCTTTATTACCGGGTTTTGACAGTGTTTCGAACACCGGCTCCACCAGTGACAGGGGCAAGCAGACTAATGGGGCCTTAAACAACACTACCAGCAATACATCAGATGAGGAGGCCGGTAGGACTATTGTGACAGACTTTAATGTTAACACCGTTAAGAGTACGGTTAACAACATCACTTCGGACTTATCAAATTCTGCTACTTCAGCTTTTTTAGGGAAAAGGATCCCACAGGTCAAAAAGACAATGCTCACCAGGAGCAGGACTTTTCTGGGCTCCAACCCGTCCGAGGAAGAGAATTAATTTATGAAAAAGAAAATTTTGACATCATTAATTTAACAGATTTCCCCTTTAGTAATACTGAATATGATGTACTTAGACGGGGTTTTAATTTTATTCCTACTGTGAGGGCGGACTATGGAAAAACTGTACTGGATATTAAAAAATTTGTGAGGAAATTAAACCTTACATACATATTGAATGACATTCCTGAAGTTAGGAATATTTTAAAGAAACCTTCGGTATACAATCCCCCTCTGGTACACACTATTAAAGTCTTTGAGGACTCATGTCTTAAAGAGCTTGACAATGTTTTTACAAGCAATTTTAGACACAAACATAATTTGAATTTAAATGAGAGAAAAGCCTTTAATGAATTACGGTGTAAAAATAGTTTTTTGCGTTTTATGAAAAGTGACAAGGGAGGGAATATTGTTATCATGACACAAGAACAATACACTAGGGAGATGTTAGTTTTATTAAATAATCAGGATGAATATGAAATTATTACCCTTCATGAAATTAAGAAAAAAGAGGGGTTTATACATTGTCTTTTGTATGATGCTCTTATGAATAATGAAATAGATTTGGATGTTTGTGAATTTTGTGTGATTAACAAACCAAGGGTAGGGGTTCTCTTTGGAATTCCCAAAACACACAAAAGTATTACTAATCCTCCATTTAGGCCTATTGTGTCTTCCCCCCACTCAGTAACTGAGGGTATTTCACTAATTTTGGATGCTACTTTGGGACCTTTGGTTTCACAGCAAGAATCTTATATTAAAGATTTGTGGCATTTTCTAAACAGGTTTAATGAATTTGCTAGTAAACGTGTTTTTGATCCCAATAAGCACATCATGTTTACCATAGATGTGGTTTCCTTGTTTACATGTATACCCCATGATGAAGGTGTTGATGCTATACGTTCCCTATTGAGTAAACATAGTGATTTCAGTAGTGGTCAAGTCTCTACAATTTGCAGGTTTCTTGATATTTTGTTACATCATAATTATTTTTTGTTTGGGAATTCCTATTATAGACAAAAGAGAGGTGTAGCGATGGGGTCTTCCGCTGCTCCTTCCTACGCCATTCTGGTTATGTCATGGTGGGAAGATTTTTTTCTGAGCTCCCTGAAGACTAGTTTTCATGTTATTATACCTTAGATTTGTTGATGATTTGTTTTTTATTATTGAAGGTAATCAAGGTACCATTGACGAATTTCTCATTAGAATTAATCATCAGGTTTCTTTTTTGAAATTTATTTTAGGGAGCTCAGGATTGGGTGTTAATTTTTTAGATGTTGCTTTAAGATGGGATACTTTGGAAGGAAGATTTAACAGTAAGATATATCGTAAAGAAACCTTTACAAACAGTTACCTTCATTTTGACAGTGCCCATCAAAAACACATTATTAAGAACATCCCTAAGGGACAAATTATCAGGGCCTGTCGAATGACTTCATCTGAATCTGACTTGACGGATGAAATTGTTTTTATTAAAAAACTGTTTCTCAATAGAGGGTATCCCTGTTCTATGTTGGATGATACTATCACATTTGTATTGGGTAAAAGAAACACCAATTATCCCGCTCTACTGGATTACAATGGGGTTAACAATACTGTTGTATTAACACCTAAAACATCTACTAACAATGGGTTAGATGGACCTGTTTGTTCTTTGGGAATGAACATTGATGGGCAGGCCATAAAGAACTTGATTGAAAGAAATTGGAAAATTATCCAAGGGAACGTTGATATTTTTAAAGTACTTGGTGAGAAACCGAGTTTTGTTTTTAGAAACACTTACAACATCAAAAAGGCATTGGAGGCTAATAGCACATCAACAGTTAACACCAGTACTGGTACTAAGGGTGTTTTTCCTTGTTACAATTGTAACATGTGTAGGTTCTTGTCTGTAGGACCTTTGATAGTTATTGAATCTATTGATAGGACATTCCATGTACAGAATATGTTAACTGTTGTACCAAGGGGGTCATTTATATTGGGTTATGTTGTTCATGTCCAGCATTTTATGTTGGAATGATGACAAGGTGTTTAAAAACACGAATTCGTGAACATTTATACAGTATTAAGACCCATGATGTATCAAATGCCTTATTCAAACATTCTGTTGTGTGTGGGAATTTCAAGAAATTTTTATTTACTGTAGCTGAGGTTTGTAAATCTGATTTGAGGGGGGGTGATTTTAGGAATTTTGTAGAACAAAGGGAAGCACTGTGGCAGATCAGATTAAAATCTGATCAATATCCCGGTTTAAATGAGACAGTTAACATCAAATGTTTCTTAAGGAATAGTAAATTAAGTATTGATAAAAAAATTACTGCATCTTTGTTCATTTGATTCACATTAGCACACTAGCACTTTAAAGTTGTATCATTTTAATTAATGATTTTTTATTATTGGTTGATTGATTAATTGATGTGATATTTAAGCATGGTGTTTTTTTCTTATTTTGTATTCTGATGAAGTCTTTCGACGAAAGCGGTTATTAAATTGATACTACGCTATTTCTTATGTGGTTTATGCCTTATTGAATTTTTTACGAATTTTGTCTCCTTGCCTTGGATTTCAGTGTTGTGGTTCACACAAATCACAGTAATCCTGCAAATGCAGATTAGTCCTGCAAAGACAGACAGTGACTGTTTAAACTGAGCAAGCAACAAGAGGGTCACTTACTTTCTACAGACAGTTCCAAATGCACAGTAGTCCAGGAAAGCCAGATAGTCACTGTTTAAAATGAGAAAACTACAGGAGGGAGGTTACTTCATGCAGACAGCTCATTGAAACATATGTTAAACCACCAGAAGACTACACTACAGCAAACTATACTCCTAATGTCTGGACAGTCACGCCACCCACTTCTTTAACAAATGAATAACATAATGCCCATCAGGGAGCTTGCTGTTCCCATGCTCTGTCCTCCTCAATACAACAAAACTCTTAGACGTGTGTTAATAACATCTGATTTTATATGTTCAGCAGCTGCATGCAGGTGGTGGCATCACTCTTGCTGCATATCAGCATTCCTGTCTTACTGCTGGTCATTCAAAGTCACACCCACATGAGGCAAAAATGGTGCAGCCTGTTTAAGGAAAGATATATCAGCACTTAGACACTACAGCTACTGCAATTTACACTTCAGATATTTGTGATACAAAAAGGACAGTCATCAATTGTGTATCAGCTTAATTCCATAAAACAGGAGCTACACACTGAAATATTTCAAGATGGTTTGCAAAAACTACATTAGTCCTACAAATGCATACTAGTTTTGCAAAACAAGATATTGACCATTTAAAGTGACAAATACAAAAAAGGGTGATCACTTTCTACATATAGTGCTCACTTACACTCAGCAGTTATAGCTAATAATTATGGCTGCGTATTGCATTGCAGCAATGTTCAATGGAAACAGTAACCACACATTAAATTAAATTAGCGAGAGATAGAACATTCCCTTGTCTCACATACAAGCTGAAAATGTGAAGATTCAAAAGAAAAAAGGAAATGCAATGTGGTAGTTTACTAAACCTGATACAAAAAAATTTGGATGAAAACAATCACCATGCATTACAGTGATATAAGCTCCTGGGACTGCCACAAGGTCTCTTCTGTTCAGTGTAATCTGAAGATGCTTGCATTCATAGGTTCATAGGTTCATAGGATGATACTAGGCTATTGACCTGGAGGCCCTTATAAGTCTAGCCAAGAATTTCAGCTATGTTCCCACAAAGTCAGCACTTGTATCCCCTGTCCAGCAGGGACACAGGTGGAATCCCAGGGGTTAATTTTCTGTTTCCCATCCAGTCGTTCAGGTTTCTCTTAAAGACGGCTACTAAGGTACTCTGCTTGATATGGAGATGGAGTCTATTCCACAGATGGGGGAGTCTTTGGGACACATATCTATCCTGCCAACAAGTTTTATTAATGTCACAGACCAGGTTGAGGCCTTGCACGTGAGTTTCATGAGTGGAGTTTGACTTATGGATGTGCAGCAACTCCATCAAGGCTGAGTCTGAGATGGTCTTGTATGCCAGACATAGGTCAGCTCTGAGCAGTCTGTATGAGACTGAGTAGAGGAACAGGACTTTTAGCCGATCTGTATAGGATAGGTGATTGAGACCCTAGATTTTCCTGGTCAGGAACCTCTGTGGTCTCTCCAGCTGCTGTATATGCTTGGCAAAGTACATGCCAAAGGGGTTATTGTAATCATTAATGGGTCTGACAAAGGAGGAGTACAGGGATGCTATGACCTCCTTGTTCTTGGATGAAATACTCATAATTATGAGGTGGGCCATGTAGACAGCCTTCTGTACAACAGAGGCAACATGTTGGTCAAAAGTGAGGTTGCTATCAACCTGGGTGCCCAAGTCCCTCACAACTGATTGTGTGCTTAGTATTAATATGATAATTAGTGGGGACCCCATTTTTACCAAAGGGGATAAGGATACATTTCTTGACATTCAGTTTAAGACCATGCTTCTGGCACCAGTCATTAGTTTGGGTAAGGCCCTGTTGGAGGATGTTCATATCACTAGGGGAATTTAAGACAGTGCCCAGCTTGCAGTTATCTGCAAACCTGGTCAGCCACAGACCACTGGTTTTGGCTTGCACCTCAGAAAAGTATATCCCAGACAGTAGAGGCCACTTCAGGCTTTGTGCCCATTGAATGGCACACCACAACGGTTATCCCACTCCACAAAGGGGGAGCCACGACAGACCCCGAGAACTACTGTCCCACTAGCCTGATGAGCCTGGTCTGCAAGGCCATGGAATGTATCATCATGGAACTCTTAAACAAAGAGATTGGAGATCTCCAAACTCTGGACCCCACACAGTTTGGGTTTGTAAAAGCCAGATCATGTCTCCTAAACCTGATAGAATTCTTTGAAGCAGTCACCACAGCCATAGATGAGGGTAAGGTGGTTCACACAGCCTATCTAGATCATGCCAAGGCATTCAACACCATCCCCCACTCAGGAATTATAGATAAACTCACTAAACTAGTATATAAATCCCTATGTCACAAGATGGGTTGCCAACTGACTTACTGCCAGAACCCACACTGTGAAAGTAGCAGACTCCAAATCAGACTTCAGACCAGTGACAAGTGGAGAACCACAGGGTTCAGTCCTGGGTCCTCTCCTGTTTGGCCTCTACTCCTCTGAAATACAGGCTAACACAGAAGGTTTTTGGCTAACTAAGTTCGCAGATGACTGCAAACTAGGAACCATAATCGAAACTCCTAACAATGTGGACATCCTACAAAAGGGCCTCACTGAGACAGATGTCTGGTGTCAAAGCCATGGCCTCAAGCTCAATACCAAAAAAGTGCATTGTCATCCCCTTTGGTAAAAACTATGTACCCATGAACTACCACATAGGTGGTATTCTATTTAACACCAAAAGTGTGATAAGAGACCTTGGGACACAGGTGGACAGTAGTCTCTCCTTTGATAATCACATCGCCACAGTGGTCAGGAAATAGTTCTATGTGGCACACCTCATCACATAAGGTTTCTCATCCAGAAAAAAAGAGGTCATTGTTCCCTCTCTACTCATCACTCATTAGACCCATTATAGAGTACAATGCCCCTTTTGGTATGTACCTCACAAGACATCTACAACAACTGGAAAGGCCACAGAAATACCTCACAAAGAGGATTACTGGCCTCAAACAGATACCCTACGCAGACTGTCTCAAAAAACTCTAGATTTACTCAGTCGCATATCGCCTACTCAGAGGTGATCTCTTCCTAACATACAAAGTTATGTCAAACCCAGAGCTGTTGGACATGCTCCACTTAAAGAAATCCCAATCTCTCCGAGCTACATGCTCTAGGGACCTAAGCCTTGTCACCACAATAAAGAGAACATGTTGGAGGGATAGATTCCTGTCCCAGAGACTTCCCATACTCTGGAAAGACTACCTATCTATGTCAAACAGAGCTCCTTATTAGCACTCTTCAAGAAAAATCTGGATGATTGGATGGGAAATAGGAAATTCACCCCGAGGATCATTTCTGTGGCTCTGCTTGACAGGGGCACAGGAAAATAATTTTCTTGGGTGGCAAAAGCCAGGGTACCTTTTTGGCTAGGCTTGTATATGCCTTAGGGCCAATAGCCTAGTACCTACCTATGAACCTATGAATCTATGAATCTAAGACTGATCCTTGGGGTATGCTGATCATTACTGGCCTACAAGAGGTGGCTTTCCCTATTTTGACTGAATGGGTTCTATCAGTTAGCCAGTAAGCTACCCATCTGGTAACATGCCAGCTGATGCCTAGATGAGAGAGTTTACTTATTATGCCTGAGGGGGGAATAATGTCAAAGGCTTTGGCTAAGTCAAGGTAGGTGGTGTGCCCTGCTTTCCCCTCATCCATGGCTTTGGTGACTGCTTCAAAGAAGAAGTTGATCATGTTTAACAGACATGATCTCTCTTTGACAAAACCAAACTGTGTGGAGTCAAGCATTTTAACGTTGCCAATGCCCTTGTTTATTAGGTCCATGATAATGCATTTCATGGCCTTGCAGATCAGGCTAGTTAGGCTGATGGGCTTATAATTGCCTGGGTCAGTGGGCACACCATCTTTATGTAGAGGGATGACAGTGGCTGTCCACCATTTGGTTGGGAAGAAGTCAGTCCTCAGGCTTTGGCTGAATAGGGTGTCTAATGGTGCTGAGAGCTCATGCCTGAGTTCATATAAGACACAGCCAGGGATGTTGTCAGGTCCCACGGGGCTCTATTTTTTGCCTTTGAGAGGGCATTAAAGACCTGCTTCCTGGTGATAAGTGGAGGGGCCAGGTGCTGGAGATGTCCTGGTTTACTGATGGGGGGACGGGGGGTTTAGTTTTCACTGAACATGCCTGCCAGCAGGTTGGCTATATCTATGGCATTTGTGTATGTGATGTTCTTGACCACCAGCTCAGAGCAGATTTCGGTCTTACCTTTGAGATTGCAGGCATATGTGAAGAAGTCCTTTTAATTGTCCTTAGTGGATATGACCAATTTTGTTAATCTTAGAGGATTTCATCAGTCACCTTAATTGCTTGTTCAGACAAATGAGAGACTGCTTCCAATGTGTCACCTGCTCCTTCTTGGTCCAGGACAGCAATGTTGTCCTTTTATTATAGAGTTTATTGCTGCTGTCCACCAGACAGGTTTACTCTTCCTTGAGGAATATAATTTGGTCCTGTCAGGTATTGCTGAGTCCATGCAACTATGTAGGTGCTCATATGTTTTTTTTGTTGTAGGCTTGGTCATTAATGCTAGTTCCATCTGAAGAGATAGTGGCTATGAAACTGCTTATACCTGGTCTCAAGAGATTGTGGTCAGCTTTGAAAAAGTTTTTTGTCTGGCTCTTGCAAGGGAAGGGTCAGGGGAGATGGTGACTTTGAATTTATGGTTGGATCTTACCAAGGATAATGACAGTGTAGGGGTGCTACAGTGGCTACTTATGGTGGTTAATACCAGGTCCAGGATATTTTCACCTCTTGTGGGGGGGTCAACCAGCTGATCCAATGCATTGTCATTAACGAAGTTGAGGAATCTCTGGACACTCGTGTCTGGGCTAGAACAGGTCTTCCACTCTATGGTTGGGTAGTTAAAGTTACCCAGGATCAAGGTAGATGGTTGAATCTTGATCCATTCAAGTAAGTCCAGATGGGTGGACTGGGAGTCCTGAATCATGGTTGGGGGTCTGTAGCTAACTATGATTTGAACAGGTGTTTTGTCAACAGTTAACTGCATTTGGAGTGTCTCCTGTGCAGCATACTATTTGCCCAGCCTGAAGGTGTGAATGCCTTTAATAAATATTGAAACTCCACCTCCTTTGGGTTTGTAGCCCTCCATTTGGGGTCTGAAAGTATGGTAGAATGAGTAACCTGGTAAGGCTGGGGTGTCTACACAGCCTTGAACAAGGTTTCAGTGACTGCACAATTGTCAGCGTCCTCCAGGGTGAGGAATGCTTGCAACAAATGCAGTTTCATGCTAAGAGAACTAATGTTTAGCAGCATAACCTTTACATTTCATTTAGAAGAATTTTTCACGCTGGTAATTTTGTCCCCATGACTTTGCCAAAAAAGGCACTATGGGGGAGGCAAGATCCTTTGCCAGAAGCCTGAATCCCAGAGGAGACAGATGAAGGCCACCTCTGGCAAAGCATCATGGTCTGTCAGTCATGTCCTCCCAGGTTGTCAGGTACTGGATCCCTTTAGAATGACACCAGAAACTAAGCCAATTGGTACAGTCATTCATTTTCTGTTTGTATTGAGGCATCATTCTGGGTGACATTAAGATTATGCTTAAGACTAGGGACATACCTGCCTGGGACAGATATTCAGCAAGCTCAATCATGTCTCTCTTCATATAGTCTAGAGAGGTATGTCTCAAGTCATTCACACAAACATGGACTATGACAGAGTCATAACAGTACCTGTTGTTAAGAGACTTGAGTGCAGGCATGATATGGCAGATTCTAGCACCTGACAAGCAACTTACCATGACCTTCTCCTTGTCCAGCCTGGAGAGGGGTACATCTTAGTGTCTCACAATAGAGTATCCTATGACTAGTATGATGGGTTTGTGACTGGGCATTAGAGTCTGTGAGACACAGGCATGTGTACTATGTGTGGTGCTTTGTGCTGTGGGTTGTGATGTGCGTGTGTGCTTTTGCCTTGGAGGTGTCTTTTGTTTAGGTATGCTTTTGTTGAGAACCTCCGCATATGTAGGAGTGTGTTGTATAGGTGTGGGTGGTGTTAGAGGTGTGGTGTTTGTAGTGTTTGTGCAGACAACCTTCTCAGTGCCAGTTGTACTGGCTTGTGAGAAAGACAGCAAGGATTATAAGTTCTTAATGTAATTGCACCTGTCATACATTGTATTTCTAGGTGGTAGTAGAAGAGGGCTGTCCGTGCACATGAGGTAGTTGCTACACTGTCACAGGATACCCATATCAACCAGTTTAGCAGGAGAAATGATAGGAAATTGGCCCTCCATGGTTTTCAGAATCTGTGGAAGAGAGGTCAGGTATAGCAGAGTGGGCAGTATACGAGGAGAGCACCTATAGGTGTGAGTAGAGCTGGATAAAATCAATACAGTAGCTGCAAGGGAGGGCCTTACTTACATAGATGTGCTGGTAAGGGAAACATGTAGCTGAGATACCTTGCAAAGGGTTAAAACAGTGCAGCAGCAGTGAGCATTGGGCAAACAAGTGCAAACCCATACAAACATGAAGTTTAAATACTACAGAAATTAAAGTAAAATAGAAACACCAGAATTGACCAATCAACCCTTGTCCCTGAGCTCTTAGCTAAATACCCTACACCAGACCAGTTTCAACCATTAACTTACTCCCACTAAGTGCAAGTAGACCCCAGCCAATACAAAACGGCGTAGCAGAAAACATAGGAATCACACAAACACATCTGGATACAGCAAAGCCTGTAACCAGACTATGCTAAAGATATTTAAACTCTGTTTAGGTCGATTTAACATTGGAGAACAGATACTTAAATATAATAGTCACAAACAAGAGCAAACTGATTTAAACAAATTAATCAATTAACCAATAAAAAAGCTCAAAACTGATCCCTATTCCAGAAACTTCAATAAGACAAGTTCTAATTGCACAGTTCTCCCACTAGGTTCAGGAGAATCCTCTCAAACAAAAGACATGGTTTAGTGCTAAAGTTATAAAAACAGAGCTAGATTCAGCAGGTCTGAATCTAGTCTAGGCTACAGCAAACAATATGCACCAATTTCAGAAAAAAAAGTTCAAATAAGCCTTCAACCAGCAATTCTCCAGTACAGAAGGGCAGAATCTACCCTCTCCTCCCATAAGAGTGTGGATCACAAACCTCCTTAATGTAAAATAACTGGCCTGAAGCCCAAGTGCTTAAACCAGAACTACGACACTTTTAGAATAACAGACACACTAAGCCTTCAACCAGCAATTCCCAACTTACAAGGATGTAAGCTACCTCTGCTGCCACAAGAGTGTAGACCGCAAACCTTCCTAATGTAAAACAACTCGCCTGAAGCCCAACTGCTTAAACCAAAAGACTTAGAATAACAGTTCAATTTAATCAGGCTACTAACAAGCAGTAATAAATCCAGCAGAATACATGCAATTGAATACTTTTAAGAACAAGCAGCAAAAAGCAAAATAAAGTAATAAAGTAGGAAGAAACACAAATACAGTAAAAGCAGCTGAATAAAGTGGATTTTTTTTAGTTTAAGTGGAAAGGGAGAAAACAAGATAAGTCAAGGCTGAGAAAGTAAGGGGGCATGCCTTCCCAAATAATCTCTCTATACTCAGTAGAATGACCTGATGAGATGAGACTGGGAGTAGTGTCCAAAATGAGATTTGTAGTAGGGGGCAGGCAACTCAAAAGACACCAAATTTAAGAACACAACAAAAATCGAGTGAGTGGGAGGGAAAAAATGCAGACAGTGATCAGCAATGTTCAGAGCAAGCAGACCAGATAAACACTTCCAATCTGTACTTTTCTAATCTTTGTTGGTGAGTTCACTAAGAATACCTGGGTCCACAATATGGTGTTATGTCTGTATGTGGAGTTGATCTGAATGCCTAAATCCCACTACTAGATGTTTTTTATACTGAAGCCAAATGAATACTTAACATCTCTGCATATTCATTTTCTGAGGGATCCAGTGAATATTTGTCTTAATATTGTTACAGTGCAATCTAACTAAATCTAACATGAATAGCTGAGCTTTATATTAACTTAGTCATGTAATTCCTTGCTGTTTACTGGAAAATGGCTCTGACATCCCCTTACAGAAGTAGTCCTTCCAATCTAAGCACCAGTTACCCAAACTGTTATTGTCCATTCACTTGACCTTTACATTACACTTTATACATCAGTTACTTCTTACCCCTAGCTCCTTGCTCTCAGCATTCAGTAAATTCAATAAAATTTGTATTACTTTGTGCTTCCATGGTAATGGCTGAGCACCAGCTATAAAACAATTGTTTTTTGAAACAAAGAGCCTCATAATAAATCCACTATGGTCAACCTCATTATACCTCATAACATCACTGCTCTACTTTACCTGCAGCTCCCAGACACCCCACCCTATGCACAGGTTCAAAGGGTTATATCTAACTACTAGGCTAGATGGCCTTGTGGGCCATTTTAAGTGTAAACAGTTTTCCTTTTGGTGCTTGACTTAACCTATTATGTTTAGTGTTAGATTGGTCTTAGCCACCTCATGGCTGATAATTATATATTACCTCTAGTGAGAATAATTGGGATCATACCATAGATAATCTGAGGGGGCTGTGCACGTAATAAAGCATTTAGGAGGTGCCTCTGTTCATTAGTACTACACAAGGCAGTCCTGGAGTAAATTTTCTATTAGATATCTATAGGTCCAAGTTGTGCATGAATATGGACAGTGATGAGCTTTGTTTTACATGGATGAGGACAGCTTTCCAGAGCAGAGTTAACCTCGGTGAGCTATACCTGTTCCTCCAAACTGTTCTGCTGATGTTGTAGAAAAGGTTTATATCCCTGGACTGAAAATTTCTGATGCCTTCTGTGCAGTTAGTCCATCGGTATTGGGTCAGAGGATGCCTTATATGCTAGATACTGATCACCTCTTAGCGATCTGTGGGATACCAAGTATAGTGACAGAGCTTTGAGGTGGTCCGTGTCCAACAAATTGTTTAAACCTTGTATCCTTCTAGTAAGGTATCTCTCTCAGCATTTCCATTTGTTGCATGTGCCTGGAAAGAGCCATGCCAAAATGGGAATTATACTCAATGACTTGCCTAATGAGGGCTGAGTAAAGGAGGACAGTATCACCTCTAGATATAGATTTAAAACCTTTGCTTATAACCTGCACAATATGGAAAGACTTGCTTACAGCAGTGGAAATGTTGTTTGAATATTAGGTCACTGCCCACATAAGTTCCCAAATTCCACATAAATGCTCTTAGAGGCATATTGTCAGTGTGGTAGTTCCCCAGTGTAGATAACTTCCCAACATACCTCTCAATCTCTTAGAGTAAGGAATCTGGACAAAGCCATAAAAAAGTGGTATACATAGGGACAATTTTGAAATATTGATCTTACAAACTTAGAAAGTTGATAGAATAACAGGTTTTGCATTAGCTTGAACTTTCTGAATGGTTTGAAGTCTAAAACTCAAATGTCTCTCATTATCTTCTAACTTCAAGCTTTAATGATTTGTCACTAATTTGCCAGACAGCCACAGTTTTATGAAAAATGGACCAAACATATAAGATAAGGGAAAAATCTGGACATTCTACAGAAATCTGTACAGTTGAGAAGTATGCTTCCCAAAGGAGACAATAATGCATTTTTGACATTTAGTTTCACTTCATGGTTCTGGTAACAGTTATTTGTTTGAGAAAATTTTTCCTGCAGGATGGCTGCGTAATTTGTGGATTCACTTACTGTGCTGAACAACAAACCCAAAACCTAACCTGCTAAATGGGTAAACAAACATTATGTATGTGCAATATGTCATTGTTATCTACAGAGCTCACTTTACACTTTATACTTTATTGTGTTTATTTTTAGTATCTTATTTTTGATTTCTATTTCAGTATTTTTAAATTATTATCAATCTTCCTTCTGTAAACTATAATTCTTATGGTACGAGCCCGAGTATCGAAATTTCATGCAGTGACATGCACTTTGTCCTCTGTGTTGATCTGTATGACAATAAAGTTTACTTTGACTTTAACTTTGACTTGTGTCTAACTTGAAGTTATCTGCAAACTTTGTAAGCCAGAGCCCTATGGTATTGGCTTTTACTTCACAGAAGACTATGCCAAACAAGTGAGATCTCATTACCATATCCTGGTGAACTCTACTAATGACTAGTCTCTTTGTGGAGGTATTTTGTCTTATTTTGAGTTCCTGCATCCTATCTGTGAGCCAGTTGGCAATCCAGCGGGTGATGTTGGAGTTTACTCTCAGTTTATTTAGTTTTTCAACTATGCCTTAGTGGGGGGTCATATCAAAAGCTTTGGCAAGGTTGATGTACTGTTTTACCTTCATTCATTGCTTTGGTGTCCTTTTTATAAGAGACAGCTTGGCCAGTAGGTTCATCATATTTTCAGCCAAAGTGTAGATAAAATTGTTTGCAATCAGCTCAGTGCATTGCTGCATTGTTCTGACATTATGAACATAAAAAGGGCCTTATGGTTGTCTTTGGATTAGATGGCTATTTTAGCCTTAAACTGGACTTTAGTGGATTTTGCTAAGCTCCTGAGTTTATTTCAATGATGAGGGCTCTATCATTCTGGAATTACTTATCTTACTTTTGGTCAAAGCTCTCTTCCTTTTATTTTCAATCTTGTTGACATTATGGTACAATCTTGGAGGTTTGTTTCTGTGTTTGCCCTGTACTTAGTTCTACAGGATATGGCTACATATGTACAACTGCTTTGATGCTGGTATAGTGAGGTAGTGGTGATGTACATTTATGTGTACTCAATGGAGTTAATTGGGTTTGATGGTAGTTTAAAGCTTGCCAATGTATAACCTGGGAGTAGTCAGTTTGTCTTACAAGTCTTAGAAAAGTTTCTAAAGGCACCTTGGGTGGAAGAGGTTTTTGGTTTCAATTTTATTTTGAAAGGAGACAGCTTTCAGTATCAAAAGATGTACAAGAGATGGTGCAAGATGTCCCCAAATTAGTAAGGACAAGCTCCAAGATATTCATCTCCCTAGCTAGTTTTCTGACTAATTGTTCAAGGGTGTTCATATTTATATAACCAGGGACTCTCTGCACTTGTGCACTAGTGTTGGTGTAAACTTCCTAATCTATACTTTTTAAATTTAGATCACCAAGGAAAGTGGTATTGGTATGATACTAAGTGATTCCATTTCTTGTAAACAAATGTTGTGGTTTTCTTGGGTCATCGCTGGAGTTCTTTAGCTTTCTCATATATGGTACGGGATATTTCTGATGGTGATTTGGACATGAAGAAACTCTGGTACATCATGTTGCTTTGCCAGCCCTGATGTGAGCCTGGTCTGGATGAAGACTGATATACCTCCACCTTTTTCCCCCTTCTGTGCAGTAGCTGGTTTAAATGTGTGGAAGTCATTATAGCCCTGCACAGTGAGTGTTCTCTGCCATTTGAAAGCATGTCTTAATTACTACACAGATGCCTACATCCTCCAGGGAGAGGAGGTCTTCTAGGGAGTTGAGTTTCTTGTTTAGCCTCATGGCATTGTTCAGAACTGCCTTCATATTCTCCTGTGCTTGCTTCTTCATGTTGGTAGATTTATCAGGTTTGCATTGAGTAAAAAAGGCCATATTGGGTGAACAATGTCTTTGCCAATAATCAAAACCCTAGAAGGGACAGATGTAGGCTATCCCTGGTGAAGAAGTGTGGTTTGTCGATCGTATCCTCCCAGACTGGCAGATATCAGACCACCTTTGAATGACAACAAATACTAAGCCACTTCTTGAAGTTGATTATTTGCTGCTCATATTGTGGCATCATCATTTGAGAAGGTATAATGCTCAATGCTAGGTTTCTACCTGCCTGTGACACATAGTATGATCCCCTGGTATCCTCTGGGCTATCTACCAGCTGAGCTTTGGTAACAAATGATGCAAAATATGATGATAAAACAATCTCTACAGACATTTTATTAGTTATAAGAGAATTAGGTACTTCATATGCCATTTGTGATCTAATTATATCTGCAAAGAGTTCATCTCGGTGTATGGAGTCAGTTCATACCTCTCAACCTGGAAACATCAAAAATCTGGACAAGGCTCATGGAAAATAGGTACAAATCTGCATACTGATTAACATCTAATTTGCACACATAATTACATAACCCCACCCACTCCAATAGAATTGTGGGATACCAACTTTCAAATGCAAACTGAAGACCAGACAACCAAAATATGGCACCAGAGTCCCCCTGCAGCCATTCCAATGTCCCATTACCTTGTGATTTTGCCCCGTTTACCATAAACATTAATGTGTGCATACTGCTTTATTTCTACAATGATTATTTGTAATTTATTTTTACATTTTGCAGCACAACAATGCACAAACACTAACAGACATCTGCTAAACAAAGCAATACTGTCTCACAATGAAAATAGACTTGGCATTAAAACTTCTCTGCCCTTGAAACTCACATTCATTGAAACAGCACTGAAACCCACACCACATCCAAAGAAAATGCATCTGGCCAGTGATGGATAAAGATTACCTTTGAGCTGTTTTCAAATCATTGGCTCCTTGCATTAACAAAACAAGAAACATACATGTGTTCTTTTCTTTGATACACCTTCCTGACTTTATTAAGTTATATTCCTTGTATAATACAGCATACTTGTTAGACAGAGCACATTTTAAATTTATTGCTTGAACATTTTTCCAGTAGGCTGTACTGTAGGCAATGAAACAAAATGCATGAACCAATAATGACAAAACTGCCCAATTCAGAACATTTCCATCATAAAAGTCTACTTCCACACCCACACTATAAATAGAATGACAGTAGTGTAAGCCATAGGCATTTTGCATAGCTTCTCACACTTATTTTCAATTTCAGTTTTTTTTTTTTGGGGGGGGGCAAAAGGTCAAAAACCAGGGACACATTTTAAACATTGCTTGTATAGTTTTGGAAAGTTGCTAGAATAAAATGTTGTGTTACCACCATGCATGTCACTGGCAAGTCTTGAACCCAAGGACCCTATGCACTACAGACAGAGCAACATACCACTATGCCAAATCAGCAGTTTTCTAAAAAATAAGAAGAGTGAAACTTAATGGTTATCATTTAGTGAATTCAGTTCTCACTTCTCACTCATCATAGCTTTCAACCTCTTAGCACAAAAAAAATGGACAAAGCCAATAATGGGGGAATACAAATTCAGTTCTCACTTCTCACTCATCATAGCTCTCAGCCTCTTAGCACAAATAACCTGGACAAACAAAGCCAATAATGGGGGAATGCAAATTCAGTTCTCACTTTTCACCATAGCTCTCAGTTCATAGAACAAAAAACCTGGACAAAGCTCACAAGTGATGGTGGCTAGGGACTTACCAGGGACACATTTTAAACATTGCTTGTATAATTTTAGAAAGTTGCTAGAATATTGTGTTACCACCATGCATTTCACTGGCAAGTCTTGAACCCAAGACCCTATGCCCTACAGTCAGAGTGACATACCACTATGCCAAATAGCAGTTTCCTAAAAAGTAGGAAGACTGAAACTTAATGGCTATCATTTAGTGAATTCAGTTCTCACTTCTCACCATAGCTCTCAACCTCTTTGCACAAAAAACCTGGACAAAGCCAATAATGGGGGAATACAAATTCAGTTCTCACTTCTCAATCACCATAGCTCTCAATTCTTAGCACAAAAGCCAATAATGGAGGAATACAAATTATGTTCTCACTTCTCATCACAGCTTTCAACTCTTAGCACAAATAATCTGAGTAAAGCTTAGAAATAGTGGTGGCTAGGGACTTTAGGCTTTTTTTTACCCTGTACCAAAGGTACATAGTTTGAGCCTGAATACCTCTAGCCAACAGGTGTATTACATGAGGGCATTTTCACACACACACACACACACACACACACACACACACACACACACACACACACACACACACACACACACACACACACACACACACACACACACACACACACACACACACAGTGCTGCTGTCGTTAATCCATTATCTGCTCCCATGAAGGGGTGTCACTTGCAAATCGTGGCATGCCTTAATTTAAAACTGAGTAATTCGGAATGGTTGGGAGGTATGAGTCAGTTAAAATATTTCATTGTATGACTGTTGTAAGGGGAAATAAATCTTATTTCTCCAAATGGTTGGTTTCTGAGCAGTGCTTCTTGTCTTGTCTTTTAAGATGCAGCGTTAACCTTTCTATTTAATATTTTACAATTGTTTCTGATTAAGCAGGAGTGGAAATAATCACAGTGCAACATGCTGTATCAGTCCTTAGCTTTGAAGGTTGTGTTAGCTTGGAAATAATCCAAGGAGCTTGTTTACCTTTAGCTTTCACGCCTTTATTGGGTGGTGTATCTCCTGAAGAAGAAGGAGAATGCTTGGAAAGTGATGTAGTGCCGTATCATAGTCAGACCGGCTTTAGGTACGTTACCACTTTAGGCTTGCAAGCACTTCCTAGTATGCTTACCACTTTAGGCTTGCAAGCACTTCCTAGTATGCTATCTGCTTATTCAGGTGAAAAGTCCTGTAACACATGATCCTGCCACCAGAAAAGTAACACTTGGCAGAAACAGTAGTAGAGGGAGAATGCAGTGAAATCAACACTTCAGTAAGACATACACCACTTCTCTAATGACTGCTTGAACAAACACAGCCCAGAATACCCAGAATAGAGTGCTTACCTGACCAGCTGTTGGGTCATTTTACTTCAGTAAGTAATACAAAGAAACCATATTCATTAGAGTATAGTAGGGAAGGGTATTTTACTTTTTTAACGGTGGAGGTTAAAGTGTTATAGCAGCAACAATGTATTCCTGCAATGCATATATGTGAGTACAGCAGTAATCAGCATTGAAATCAGTTCACTTTTCCCAATTTATACCTTGAGTCTGGGTGTCAAATCAGCAGTGACCATCACCTAGAGCCAATGCTCACACTGCTAAATGGTTAGCCAAGTAAAATGTCTTAGGTATGAATGAGAAAGCTGAAAAATGGAATAGATCCTTAACATGTGCCATAGTAAGCATTCATTTACAGTCAGTTCATCATATTACCAGAACTTTTAGGTAACATGGTGGTAAGTATGTGTAATATTTAATTTTAACTAGAAGCCAAAAATTATCCAGCACTGACAGTACCAGGACATTGTTGTTAAAAACTGTTACAGGCTTGCAGAATTGGAAGAGAGATTCATTCATCAGGTTTAATTAGGAGTCAGTAATCCACAAAATATCATGTTTGCACTCTTGTACCCAGACCTCAAAACTGCAAATCTATTTCTGATAATTCCTGTGCTTGCCATACCATGTGCCACACATAGTTCACACACCTGTGTCTCAACACCACTAAGGCTTAACCATAAACCCAACATATTAGTCATAGGAGCCTCCACTGAGAGACACACACAGATGTGCCACTCACCAGGCTGGATAAGGAGAAAGTCACAGTTAGTTGTCTATCAGGGGCCAGAATCCACCACATCACACATGCACTCAAGTCTCTCAACAACAGGTACTGTTATGACTGTCATAGTCCATGTTAGTGTGAATGACTTGAGACTTACCTCCCTGGACTATATGAAAAGAAACATGATCGAACACGCTGAATATGTGTCCCAGACATGTATGGCCCTAGCCTTCAGCAGCATTCTACCGTCACCCAGAATGATGCCTCAATACAAACAGAAAATTATTGACTTTAACAATTGGGTTAGTTTCTGGTGTCATTCCAGGGGCATCCAGTACCTGATGGCCTGGGAAGATATGATCAACAGATCATGATGCTTTGCCAGAGATGGCCTGCATCTGTCTCACTTGGCCTTCAGGCACTTACCTCCCCCATAGTGCCTTTTCGAGAAAAAGTGATGAGGTTAAAACTACCAACATAAAAATTTCAACAAAGCCCAAATTAAAGGTCATGCTGCTAAATGCTAGGAGTCTAAACATGAAACTGCACTCATTGCCAGCATTTCTTAACCCTGGAAAATGCTGACATCTGCGCAGTCATAGAAACCTGGTTCAAAGTTGCAAAGAGCACCCCAGCCATACCTGATTAGTCATCCTATCATGCATTCAGACCCCAAACTGTGGGTAGTAAAGCCAAAGATGGTGGAGTTTCAATATATATTAAAGACATACACACCTCCTGGCTGGTCAAACAGTATGATGCACAGGAGACACTCCAGGTGCAGTTAACCATTGACAAGACCCCTATACAAATCATAGCTCACTACAAGCCCCCAAATCTGACTCAAGATGCCCAAACTACCTATCTAGGCCTTTTTGAATCTATCAGGATTCAACCCTTTACCCTGATCCTGTGTGACTTTAACTACCCAAACATAGACTGGAAGAGTTACTCATGCCAGAACACAAATGCCCAGAGGTTCCTCGATTTTGTCAAGGCAAATGCTTTGAAACACCTAGCTGATACCCCCACAAAAAGTGATAATATTTTGGACTTAGTATTAACCAACATGAGTAACCACTGCAGCATCCCTGCAGTATCATCCTCTCTTGTCAGATCTGACCATAAAGCTGTCATGTTCAAAGTCACCATCTCCCCTGACCCCCCCCCCAGCTAGGGTCAAACAAAAAAAGTTCTCCAAAACTGATTACAGCCTCCTGCAGGATGGTATAAACAGCTTCACAGCACCCCACCCCCACCCCCCAGGAACTGGCACCAGTATCCAAAACTATACTAAATTACTATAAGAACATTTATATAGATGCAAGGAATCAAGAATACCTGACAGGACTAAATCATCCTCTGCAAGAAAGAGTAAACCTGTCTGGTGGACATCGCAATAAATAAACTCTATAACAAAAGAATAAAATTGCTGTCCAGGACCAAAAAGGAGCAGGTTCCCAATTGGAAGCAATCTCTCCTTAGCCTAAACAAGCAAATAAGAGCACTAGTGAAATCCTACAAAGCAAACTTTGAGTCCAAATTGGCCACATCTACTAGAGACAATCATAAGGCCTTCTTCACATATATCCGTAATTTCAAAGGTAGCACCCAGATGTGTTCAGAACTGGTGGTCAAGGACACCACATATACAAATGCCGTAGATATAGCAAACTTGCTGGCTGACAGATTCAGCAAAAATGTCACCCCTCCGTCCCCCCATCAGTTAATCAGGAGATTCCCAGTACCTGTGCCCTTCCCCTTATATCTAGGGATCAGGTCATCACTGCTCTCTCAAAGGCAAAAAATACAGCCTCCAAGGGACCCGATAACATCCCAGGCTGCTTCCTACATGAACTCAGGCAGGAACTTGCAGTACCATTAGACGCCCTATTCAATCAAAGCCTGAGTATTGGATTTGTCCAAGCTGAGTGGAGGACAGCCACTGTCATCACTTTACACAAGGATCCACCTATCCGGGAAATTATATACCTATCAGCTTACCTAGCCTGATGTGCAAGGTCATGGAATGGATTATTATGGACCTCATTAACAAGGACATTGGCAACCTCCAAACACTCAATCCCACACAGTTTGGCTTCATCATAGAGAGGTCATGTCTGCTAAATCTGGTCGACTTTTTTGAGACAGTCACCAAAGTCATGGACAAGGGGAAGACAGTGCACACCGCCTACCTTGACCTGGCCAAAGCCTTCGACACTATTCACCACTCAGGCATAATAGATAAACTCTCTCAATTAGGCATCAATCCATATGTTACCAGATGTGTAGCTAACTGGCTCACTGATAGAACCCACCTGATCAAAATAGGGGAAGCCACCTCAAGCAGTAGACCTGTATCGAGTGGCATACCCCAGGGTTGGGTCTTGGGTCCTCTGTTATTTGGGATATACTTTCCTGAGGTGCAGGCCAAAACCAGTTGGCTATGGCTGACCAAGTTTGCAGACAACTGCAAACTGGGAATTGTCATCAGTTCTTCCAGTGACGTGGACATCATCCAAGAGGGTCTCGCCCAAACAAATGACTAGTGCTAGAAACATGGCCTCAAGCTGAATACAAAAAAAATGCATCATTATCCCTTTTGGGGAAAGTGTTGCCCCCACAAATTATCACATTAATAACAATGTTCTAAGCATATAGTCCATGAGAGATTTGGGCACCCAGATTGATAGCAACCTGACTTTTGACCACCATATTGCTTCCATTGTATGGAAAGCTTTCTACATGGCCCACCTCATAAGTAAGGGTATCACATTCAGGGACAAGGAGGTCAAAACATCCCTGTATTCTTCCCTTATAGAGCCCATTATTGAGTACAATGCCCCCTTTGGCATGTACCTCACAAAACACATGCAGCAGTTCAAGAGACCATAGAGGTTCCTCACCAGGGGAATCCAGGGCCTCAAAAATCTTCCATACACATATAGGCTAAAAGCCCTATTCCTCTACTCTGTTTCATACAGACTCCTCAGAGGTGACCACTGTCTGGCATACAAGGCAATCTCAGACCCCACCTTGATGGGACTGTTGCATATCTGCAAGTCAAACTCCACTCCAGTAACCCACACATGCAGCCTCAACCTGGTCTGTGACATCAATAGGACTTGTTGGCGGGACAGATTTGTGCCCCAGAGGCTCCCCCATCTGTGGAATAGACTCCCTCTCCATGTCAAGCAGAGTACCTCTTTACTCCTTTTTAAGCACAACCTGGATAACTGGATGGGAGATAGAAAATACATCCCTGAGATTCTACCCATGTCCCTGCTGGACAGGGGCATCAGGTGCTGATTTGTCTATATATGGGCTAAACTCTTGGCTAGGCTTATAAGGGCCTCAGGACCAATAGCCTAGTAACTTCCGATAATCCTATGAATATGCAGAAATAAGCACCACTATATGGCCATATAAACAGTTGCATAGATGCAGCTGTACCCTGTAGGAAGAAGTGCAGGGCAAACCACAGAAACAAATCCCTAAGTTACAACCACAGTATCAACAATCTTAACAGTACGAGGAAGACAATTTTGACTAAAAGTAAGAAGAATAATTCCCAGAATGATACAACCATTATCACTGCAATAAATAAACCAGTCAAGAGCTTAATAAAATGCACCAAAGATAGTCTGGAAGCTAAAATAACTTCCCAAGTCAAAGACAGTCAGAAGGGCTTTTTATTTATGTTCATACTCTTAACAAACAACAGCACTGTGCCAAGATGATTGTGAACAATCTTACCTACACTGAGGCTGAAGTTATAGTGAACCTGCTGGCCAATAAATTCAGCTGAAGCCTTACCCCCCCCCCTTCCATCCATCCTATAAAATATACCTGAAACTAGCTTGCATCCTGTAAGACCAAGCAAAAGAATCACTATCACAAACAAAATATTGCATTAATGGGTCCTGACAATATTCCTTGATGCGTATTAAATGACACTAAGCACAATGTATCCACCCCCCTAAACTACTTTTCAAACTCAGCCTTATTACAGATTTGGTTCCAAGAGAAGGGAGAACAGCTGTCCCCTGCATAAGAGCTCAGGGAACCTTCCACAGATCAAGACAATTACAGATCCATATGTCTGACCAGCCTCATATGAAAAGCCATAAAAAGAATTATCATGGAACTAATCAATGATGACCTGTCTTAGCTTGAATTCATTAAGGGCATGTCAAGCTTACTTAACCTGGTGGATTTTTTTTTTTGAAAAGGTTACTGTAGCAATGGAGGAAGGTAAAATGATACACACTGCATACCTTAACCTGGCCAAAGTTTATGACACAATCATCCACTCAGGCATAGCAGAAATGCTAAATAAAGAGGGAAATAAACCCCTACATCACTCACTGGATTGCCAACTGGCTCAAAGATGCTATATAGTAGATCAAAATATGGGTAGCTACCACCACAAAGAGAACAGTAACCAATGGAGTCCTCCAGGATTCAGTGTTGGGACCTCTGCTGTTTGGCATCTGTACCTCTAAATTAAAAGCTAATACCAAAGGGCTCTGACTAACTAATCTTGTAGAGATAATGATATCCGTGCTCCTGAAGGTGGGAGACTAGCCTAGCTGGAACCGAGGGATCAGAAGAATCTAAAAAGCGAAGTTTTACAGTTTGTTCTGTTTTCCCTGCACTTGCTTGATTGCACTAAATGTTATCGCATTTTTTGCATTACTGCTAAGTGTATTCTTTTGCTTGAACTACTGTTGGTGTGTGCGAAACTGTCTTAAAAGGTCAGTTTTCTGTGTAGCATAGACCTGGTACAGATTTGCTGTACCCAGGGCTTTTTTGTTTTTTGCTGAACTTTTCTCCTGGCTATTTCTACTAGCATGAACCCCTCTGCACCCTAGAGAGAGTAGTGTGCTGACTGGAAACCCTTGGTGAGACATGATAGGTGGACAAGCTCAGTGAAAGTCTTCTTTTTGGTTAATTCCTGTCAAGGGAAGTCTTTTGTTGGAAGTATTTAAACCCCTGCATTTGCACGGGCCTGCACTAGATATCCAAGCTCTTGAAGGTGGGCAACTAGCCTAGCTAGAACCAAAGCATCAGAGGAATCTAAAAAGCTAAGTTTTACAGTCTTTTCTGTTTTCACTGTACTTGCTTGATCGCACTGAATGTTATTGCATTTTTTTTACATTGCTGCTAAGTGTATGCTTGCTGCTTGGACTACTGTTGGTGTGTGTGAAATTGTCTTAAAAGGTATCGTTTCTGTGTAGCATAGCCCTGGTGCAGATTTGCTGTACCGAGGACTTTTTGTTTTTTTTCTGAACTTTTCTCCTGGGCAATTCTTCTTGTGGGAGCCCCTCTGCACAATAGTGAGAGTAGTGTGCTGACCGGAAACCCCTGTTGAGACATGATAGGTGAACAAGCTCAATGCATGGCTCCTTACTAGTTAATTCCCCTCAAGGGAAGGCTCCTGCTCTGATGGTATTTAAGCCCCAGTGTTTGCGCGGGTCCCCCGCTTAATATCCAACCTCCTGAAGGTGGGTGACTGGCCTAGCTAGAACCAAAGCATCAGAAGAATCTAAAAAGCTAAGTTTTACATATTTTTCTGTTTTTCTTTGGAACCACTCTGCACTCTAGTGAGAGTAGTGTGCTGACCGGAAACCCCTGGTGAGACATGATAGTGGACAAACTCAGTGCATGGTTCCTTATTGGTTAATTCCCATCAAGGGAAGGCTCCTAATGGTGATATTTAACCCCCCCCCCATTTGCATGGGCCTGTGCTTGCTATCCAAGCTCCTGAAGGCGGGTGATTAGCCTAGCTTGAACTGAGGCATCAGAAGAATCTAAAAAACTTAGTTTTAAATTTGTTTTTTTTTTCTGTTTTCACTGCACTTGTTCGATCACACTGTTATTGCATTTTTTTATATAGCTGCTAAGTGTATTCTTGCTGCTTGAACTACTGTTAGTGTGTGTGAAATTGTCTTAAAAATTCTGTTTCCTGTGTAGCATAGCCCTTGTGCAGATTTGCTGTATCCAGGACATTTTGGCTTTTGCTGAATTTTTCTACTAGCTGTTTCTGCTAGTGGTAGGTCTTCTGCACCCTAGTGAGATTTGAGTGTTGACCAGATACCCATGGTGAGACATGGTAGGCAGACAAGCTCAGTGTGTGGCTCTTTATTGCTTAATTCCTATCAAGGGAAGGCTCCTGTTTGTGGTATTTAAACCCCTGTGGTTGCGTGGGCCTGCACTTGTTTGTGTAAAGGACAGCGCTGCTGTGATGTGGTATGTCTCTTGATGAGGTATTCTCGTAAAATTTTCCCTTAAGTAGTGTTTGTGTGTTATTGAGGTTGCGAGGCCCCTCTCTGCAACAAGTGCACTGAACTCACCCATCCCATACTCACACCCAGCTGAACACCCACTCTAACCTTCCAAACCTTACTCCAATAAGATCTCCCTTGCCCTTCCTCCTGATTCTGACAAATATGGATGGGCAGTTTACTGCAGTTCCTCCAAGTAGTCTACTTGATGTGGGCATCTTGTTGCAGTTTAGCAAATGCCTCATGTACACAGACAACCCTCTGCTCTTAACATACATGAACACAGTTTTTGAGAGATGTAATTATATTAAGAACCTGAAATCCAAACTCTCTCAACTGCAAGCTAGCACATCTGGTGCAGATATGGTTGTATGTTCCAATATCGCACCTCAATGACCTCCCACACCAACACATCACATACCCACACATGCAGAGTTTCTCACCAGAAATAAACCTAAAGACAAATGACCTCCAAAAGAAAAACACAAGCACACCTCTCAGAATACTACATTGCACAACACACATAATACACACACTTGTGTCTCACAGCCTTTAAGGCCAAACAAAAAACCCAATATACTAGTCATAGGAGACTCAATTGTGAGACACAAAGATGTGCCCATCACCAGGCTGGATAAGGAGAAGGTCACAGTGAGTTGCTTGTCAGGTGCCAGAATCCACCACATTACACATGCACTCAAGTCTCTCAACAACATGTCCAGCTATAACTCTGTCATTGTCCATGTTGGAGTGAACGACTTGAGAGGTACTTCTCTGGACTATATGAAGAGAGACATGATTGAGGTCACTGAATATGTGTCCCAGGCAGGTATGTCACTAGCCTTAAGTAGTATTTTACCTTCACCCAGAATGATGCCTCAGTACAAACAGAAAATGATTAACTTCAATAATTGGCTTAGTTTCTGGTGTCATTCCAAGGGGATCCAGTACCTGACGGCTGGGACGACATGATCAATAGGCGTTGATGCTTTCCCAGAGACAGCTGTGATCTGTCCCCCTTAGGCTTCCAGCTACTGGCCAAGTGTCTTGCCTACCCCATAGTGCCTTTTTTAGGCAAGGCCACAAAGACAAAATATCCAAAGTAAAAAAAAAAAAATCACCTAAAAATAAATTAAAGGTCATTCTGCTTAATGCTAGGAGCTTAAACATAAACTGCACTCTCTGGAAGCACTCTTAACCCTAGAATATGCTGACACCTGTGCAGTCACTGAAATCTGGTTCAAAGCTTTTAACAGCAACCCAGCCTTGCCAGATTACTCATCCTTTCATACATTCAGACCCAAAATGAGGGCAATAAAACTAAAGGAGTTGGAGTTTCAATATACATCAAAGACAAACACACCTCTAGTCTGGTCAAACAGTATGATGTGCATAAGACACTTTAGGTGCAGCTGTTGACAAAACACTTATCCAGGTCATAGCCAGCTATAGGCCCCCATCCTTGAACCAAGATACCCACAATACCTATCTAGAACTACTTGAATCTATCCAGATTCAACCATTCACCCTGATCCTGGGGGGCTTCAATTACCCTACCATAGATTGAAAGAACAACTTATGCCAAAGTGCACATACTCAAACATGCCTTGATATTGTCAACTCCAATGTCTTGGACCAACTGGTCATTACCCCCACTAGGGGTGAAAATATCTTGGACCTAGTACTGACAAACATGGATGCTCGCTGCAGCAACTCTATAGTGTCATCTTTCCTGGTAAGATCCAATCACAAAGCTATCACCTTCAAAGGCACCATCACCCCCTACCCCCTCCAAGCTCCAATCAGACACAAAAACTTTACCAAAGCTGATTATGATCTATAAAAGGAAGGTATAAACAGCTTTGGAGCTCCTTCCTCTCCTGTGAGTACTGTTACTTATGCAGAAATCTACACCAGAGATTTATACAAATCCCTGTATAGCTGCTTGGACACGGTGAGACCAGGCAGGACTAAAACACCCTCCTCTAGGAAAAGCAAACTGGCCTGGTGGACATCTGCCATAAACAGACTTTACCATAAAAGAACTGCTGTCCAAAGGCAAAAAGGAGCATGTCCCAAAGTGGAAACAATCTATTCACAGCCTAAACAAGAAAATAAGAGCCCTTGTGAGATCTTCTAAAGCTAACTATGAATCCAAACTGACCTCCTCAATAAAAGACAACCATAAGGCCTTCTTTAATTATGTCTGTAACCTCAAGGGTAAGACCCAGAGCTGTACTGAACTGGTGGTCAATGCCACCACTCACACATACACCGTTGACATAACTAACTTAATAGTGGACAGGTTTAGCAAAAACTTCACCCCTCTGTCCCCCCAATAAATAATCAGGGCATACCCCACACCTGCTTCCCACCCCTCATCTCCAGTGAACACATCATAAATGCCCTCTCAGAGGCAAAAATACTGCATCTATGGGAATGGACAACATCCCATGATGCATCCTCCACAAGCTCAAGCAGGAACTGGCAATACCATGGGGCACTGTGTTCAATCACAGCTTGATCAATGGATTTATTCCAACTGAGTGGAGGATAGCCACTGTCATCCCACTTCATAAGGAAGGCACATCCACTGACCCAAGAAATTATAGGCCCGTCATCTAACTAGCTGACCTGTAAGACCACGGAGTGCATTATCACGGACCTCATAAACAAGGATACTGGTATTCTCCAAGCACTTGACTCTACTCAGTGTGGGTTCATCAAAGGAAGATTATGCCTATTAAACTTGGTGGACTTCTTTGAGACAGTCACCAGGGCCCTGCAGGAGGGAGAAAAGATGCATACTGCCTACCTGGACTTGGCCAAAGACTTTGACACCATTTCCCATTTAGGCATCATAGATAAACTCACCCAGCTGGGCATCAACCCATATGTCATTAGATGGGTAGCCAACTGGCCCACTGACAGAACCCATGTGGTCAAAATAAGAGAATCTACATCTAGTAGTAGATCTGTAACTAGTGGTGTACCCCAGGGATCAGTCTTAGGACCTCTGCTTTTTGGAATGTACTTCTCAGATGTACAGGCAGAAACCAAAGCTCTGCCGGTAACTACATTTGCATATGACTGCAAGTTGGGGCAGTCATTAATTACCAAATTTTGTGGACATTCTCCAAGAGGGGCTCACCCTAACAAACAATTGGTGCCAAGAAAACAGCCTCAAACTCAATGCCAAAAAATGCATCATTATTCCCTTTGCAGAAAATGATGTTCCTGCAACTTACCACATCAACAACAGCACCCTAAGAAGGCAATCAGTAGTAAGAGACTTGGGCATTCACGTTGACAGTGACCTGACTTTTGACCAACATGTAGCCTTTGTTGTATGAAGGGCCTTCTACATGGCCCACCTTATAAGCAAGGGTATCACTTCCAGGAAAAAAGAAGTCATAACCTCCCTGTACCCTTTATTTGTTAGACCAATAATTGAGTATAACGTCCTATTCGGCATGTACCTCGCTAAGCATCTAAAGCAGATAGAATGACTGCAGAGATTCCTGACTAGGAGAATACAGGGTCTCAAACATCTTTCCTATGTGTATGGAATAAAGACCCTGTCTCTCTACTCAGTTTCATACAGACTGCTCAGAGGTGATCTCTGTCTGGCATATAAAGCGATTGCTGACCCTGCCCAAATGAAGACGATACATGTTCGGCTATGATATCAACAGAACTTGCTTGTGGGACCGATTTGTGTCCCAGAGGTTTTCCCATCTATGAAATAGGCTCCCTCTTCATGTTAAGCAGAGCACCTCATTGTCCCTCTTTAAGCGTAACCTAGATGATTAGATGGGAGACAGGCAATTCACCCCCAGTATCCCACCTGGGTCCCTCCTTGACAGGGGCAACAGGTACTGACTTGGGCATAAAATTTGACTAGGCTTAAAAGGGCCCAAGGGCCAGTAGCCTAGTAACTTCCTATGATCCTGTGACCCTATGATCCTATGACCCTATGACTGCAAACTAGGAGCAGTTATTGAATTCCCAAATGACATAGCCATCCTAAAGGAAGGTTTGTTCCAAACAAATAACTGGGGGAAAATCGCGGACTGAAACTAAATATAAAAAAAATGCATTAAAATATCCTTTGGGATGTCATTTACACTGAAGAACTACCAAATTGACAATGCATTCCTTAGAGTTGGCCCATTTGTTTGGGATTTGGGAACTTATGTGGACAGTGACCTAACTTTAAAACATGGGTCCACTGTCAAAAGAAAGCTCTTTTATGTTGTGCAACTTATAAGCAAATAGAGTGTGTCTAGATTTAGAAATAACATTGTCCCCCATTGATCATCCCTCATTAGGCCAGTCATTCCATATAATGCCCCCTTTGGAATGAATCTGTCCAGGCACATGCAATAACTGGAATGAACTAAGGGATACCTTATTAAAAGGATACAAGGTCTAAACAATATGTCCTACATGGAATGACTCAAGGCCCTGTCACTATACTTGGTATCCTAAAGACTGCTAAGAATTGACCTGTGTTTGGCATACAAGGCATTCTCTGATCCAGTATTGATGGATTTACTGCACATCAGCTAGTAAAATGGCATCAGAAATAGTCAGCCTTCTGCAACATCAACATAATGGTTTGGACTGACAGGTCTCACAGAGGATATCACTGGTCTGGAACAGACTTGCAATCCACATAAAACAAAGCTCACCCTGTCCATATTCAAGTGCAACATGGTTCTATGGATGGGTAATAGAAAATTTGAAAAAACGAAAAAGCCAGCAAGTGTTGGCAAGTGCCACATCCAAAAATGATTTATTACCATAGGGAAGATAAATTCCCCTATGTATGTAAAATTGTGACAAACAATTTACAAAACCTTCAGACCGGTTTCGGCTCCTGAGAGCCTTTTTCAATGATACAAAAAAGACAAAATCTTGTGGATATCAGTATACATACATATATATGGTTCAACCACACAAAAGAACCAATGAAAACAATACATTTATAATTGGTCATTAAGACCAGGTGAAAACAAAGCTCCCAGTTTAATGATCCATTTTCTCTCCTTTAAACTAAGCAATTCATTCCAATAAATTTTATCTTTGCATTTTCCTTTTATACAGTCAATAATGACAAATTTGAAACATGCAGATGTATGTTTCAAACTATGTTTATAAAGTGCGTTACTGATACATTTATTTTTGATATCACTCAAGTGTTCACATATTCTGAGACGAAAAGACCTGGAGGTCTTTCCAACATAGAATGCAGAACAATTACAGGTCACCAAATAGATGACCCATTCAGTACTACAATTGGCCCAAAATTTGATGTCAAAGACTTGTGAAGTATTTTTACTACTAAATTCGCAAGTATGTGAAACCCTAATACAAAAGGAACAATGCCCACAAGGTGAGCACCCAACAATGGGTTTACCTAAAAGGGAAAACTGGACGGAAGCAACAGAATCAGAACCCACTCTCTTATAATGACTGAATTTGGAGCCAATGGTCTGTCCCCTTCTAGATGAAAAAGAACATCTTTCTGGAAGAATAGAGTTCAATTTTGGATCAGCTTTAAGCACATTCCAATGTCTATATATGATGTTTTTAAAGCCTTTATCAACTAGGATGTTTAGAAAATTCCCTGAATTTGATTCATTACTACATGCCACCAGCTTCCACCCACAACATATCATCCAGAACATACCCAAGTCTCAGTTCATAAGAGCCAGAAGAATCTGTTCTAGTCAGCAGTCCTTTGTTGAAGCCCGGGATGATTTGGTACATAGATTCATTAGGAGGGGTTATCGGCCAGGTTCTGTGCATGTAACCAAAAGATGGGCATCCAACTTAAATAGAGATGATTTATTATCTTATAGAGACAGGAATAAAAATCCAAATTCACAGACCTTGCGTTTGGTGACCACATATGGACGTAACACACAGGGCTTTAAAAACATCATATATAGACATTGGAATGTGCTTAAAGCTGATCCAAAATTGAACTCTATTCTTCCAGAAAGATGTTCTTTTTCATTTAGAAGGGGACAGACCATTGGCTCCAAATTCAGTCATTATAAGAGAGTGGGTTCTGATTCTGTTGCTTCCGTCCAGTTGTCCCTTTTAGGTAAACCCATTGTTGGGTGCTCACCTTGTGGGCATTGTTCCTTTTGTATTAGGGTTTCACATACTTGCGAATTTAGTACTAAAAATACTTCACAAGTCTTTGACATCAAATTTTGGGCCAATTGTAGTACTGAATGGGTCATCTATTTGGTGACCTGTAATTGTTCTGCATTCTATGTTGGAAAGACCTCCAGGTCTTTTCGTCTCAGAATATGTGAACACTTGAGTGATATCAAAAATAAACGTATCAGTAACGCACTTTATAAACATAGTTTGAAACATACATCTGCATGTTTCAAATTTGTCATTATTGACTGTATAAAAGGAAAATGCAAAGATAAAATTTATTGGAATGAATTGCTTAGTTTAAAGGAGAGAAAATGGATCATTAAACTGGGAGCTTTGTTTTCACCTGGTCTTAATGACCAATTATAAATGTATTGTTTTCATTGGTTCTTTTGTGTGGTTGAACCATATATATGCATGTATACTGATATCCACAAGTTTTTGTCTTTTTTGTATCATTGAAAAAGGCTCTCAGGAGCCGAAACCGGTCTGAAGGTTTTGTAAATTGTTTGTCACAATTTTACATACATAGGGGAATTTATCTTCCCTATGGTAATAAATCATTTTTGGATGTGGCACTTGCCAACACTTGCTGGCTTTTTCGTTTTTTCAAGTTCCTTTTGGCCGTGCATTGGTTCTACGGGCACCTGCTTGTGTTTGGATAATAGAAAATTTACCATAGGACTGCCCCCCATTCTACAAATGGACAGAAGTAGCTCTTAAATGATTTATCCCATGCATGGGTCCACTCAAATTATTTGTGGCATGATCCCAGTTACTCCCTCGGGTAATACTTTCCTATGACTCTATCAGGAGTTTGGATTCAGATTTTAATGTAGCACAACAAACTCAATGTTTACAGTGAGGCAGCTAGTAAAGAAGAAGCTATAGGGATGAGGAAGGAATCAAACTCAGCATTCCTGAGTTTAGAGAAAACATATGATAACGTCTCAAGAAAGCTGATTTGGATGGTCCTGCAATGGCTCAAAATCCTGGAAACATTGGTAGACAATGCAAGCTATGTACAAGGATCCAATGACACAAATATGGATGGTGTTTGGACTCATAGAGGGGCTCTTAGTGACAGTGGGTGTGCATCAAGTTTCAGCTCTGAACCCACTGCTCTTCATACTGGTGATGGATTACAATGGCAAACATATCAGAAAATACAAATAAAAAAAAAAACTTCTGGACGTAGACAGTGTGGCATTACAAATAAGCTCTGAGGAAGAACTTCAGCAAATTATAGGGGAGTGGAATGCAAAACTGAAGGTACTGAAGAAACTGAGTACACATAAGACAGTTGTTATGGCAGCAAATGTGGGAGATCAGAAGTTGAAAACTGAGACAGAAAGGAAACTGTGGAACAAGCTAACATCTTTAATCTGGTAATGCTGGTTGAGGTGAAGGTAAGTCTAAATGAAGAGGTCAAACCTAGAATCAGAAGGGCTGCAGCCAATTGGCATAGAGTGTCTGGTGTAGTGTATGGCAGAAGAATGCCAATGAATTTGGAAAGTAAAGTGCACAGAAACCTGGCAGTGAAGGCAGAACACTTGAAGAAGCTAGAGGTAATGAGATGGAGTGCCTGAGACAGATTGTTGGATACACATTGTGGAACTCACAAAGAAATGAGAATATAAGTGCAGATAGCTGAGCAGCTCCAGTTGTAGAACTGGTCAAAAAGAACAGATGACAGTGGTTCAGGCACATGTGCAGGAAACCTGAAGACAACCTGGCAAAGAAGATTTGGGACAGGCAAGAAGAAGACAAGAGGAAACAAAGGTGTCTAGCACAGAGGTGGATGGATTGCGTCAGAGATGACCTGCGACAGTCAGGTATGACTGTCAAAGAAGATAGGAGAGTGGCACTGAATCGATTGAAATGGCGATAGGTGAAATGACATCCTGACCCCATCCAGAAAATGGGAAAATGGCGGGTTAATGATGACTGGGGAAACTCTTCCAATATATATATATATATGTATATATATATATATATATATATATATATATATGAATATATATATATATATATATATATATATATATATATATATATATATATATATATATATATATATATATATATATCCCTATGCTGCAGCCTGTAGATGTGAATGCCGCACTAGAAGGTTGGATGTTGAATACTGAGAAGTACGTATTGCATCCAGTTGCACATCTTAGTAACAAGCAGTGCCATCCATCCTCCTTGTCTTATGTGGCACTGAGTTTGCATGTTAAATAACTGCTGTAAAGTAGCCACATAACTCCTTTGTTTTAGAAGGTGTTTCTCATTACACAGTGCTAGCAAAGCTCTGCTTTTGGTGGAACCTTCATCTGCATCATGATCTGGGAGGTGAGTAACCTCATGCATTGTATGATCTGTGATTCTGCAACATTATAATTCTGTAAATGTATATTGTGCTACTCAATTTGCAGCCACACAACTATTCTTCTTCTGAAAGTGAAAGCATGCTAAGACATTTAAACACATTTCTTTTTGTCTTTACATCATTTTATTTTTATAAATACCAAACATACATATGCACTTCACATAATCTCAAACCACAACTATAAATATATCTTTTTATAATGCCCATCAGTGATTTGCTATTAATCCACTGTTTGCTCCAAAGCAACATAAAAAAAAAACAGAATCCCCCTCTTGTAACCTACCCTATATCAAACATTCCCCATTATGCTTTCTGACTACAATACTAGGGTCACCATTTCTGTTGTGTCCTTCTTCCTCAACTATTGTTGAATTATTAAGTTTAATGCCCTAGCCTCATCCTCCAGCTTATTTTTATTCTGAATTACCTGTCATCAAAAAAGCCATTTCACCCAACTGTTGTATCCTATCTGGTAAGAGCCAAGTATTTTTCACACTCACATCATAAACTGTCGTCTTCCCCATAGCCCTATATCATCATGTTTCAACCCCTTCACCTATGCAGATTTAACACCTGCTCCTGTCAAGAGCACCTCTATTCTATTTCTTCTTCTTCTTCCTTCTGACATTCATTATTCTCACATCCTTTACCTTAAAGGTGAAGGCCCATAAGAAATCTACTTCCTTTTGAGATATCAGTTGCAACTCCTGCTCAGTGTATCTACAGTTTCTGTGCTAAACTACAAGCAACAACATATCTAACTGATCCAGGCCCTCCTCTCTACATATTTAACTTTGATCACCTGGCCATCATGTTTCTCTTCTCAGCTGGAATGATATGCCACATATGAAGAAATCTCTAGTACACATCCTGCACAAGCCCCATAAACTCCATGCTCCTTGCTAATCTTCATACCTCTGTCAAAAACGTATTGTGGCTCCATCTTGTTTATATACTTTTTTCATTACAGATCTAGCTGATACATTATTTATTTATTTTATTTTATTTATTTACATTTGTTTACTGGGAAATTCTGACTGGATGCAAGTCCTTTTTCAGCGGATGCCTGGGGAGAAAAGCTCCACATCATGTACATGATAAATAGAGATACAAAGTTGCAGCAATAGTACACAGCAATACAGGTTGCTGGCTTTAATACAAGATATTGATTATCAACAGTACATACAGAAAATGTTGCAAGTTGAGATAGTTTCTTGTTGTTTATAATATTAGTAATAGGGTTGTCAGACAAGATGTTAAAGTATGTAAAGACAACTAGCTATTTCTGACTGTGGTTAGTAGTGGCGGTAGTATAGTTGGGTTAAGAGTCTAGGTGGGGGGGGGGGGGTAAAGGGTGGGGTGTTAGTCTGGATTAGAACAAGGACAAAGCCAGTGCAAATTTAAGTGGAATTTTAGTGCAGTCTTGAAAAGGCTGCTGGAAGGTAAAGTAGTTATAGAGGGTGGAAGATTGTTCCAAAGTTTGGACATGGTACATGAAAATATGGCTTCTCCTGCTGAGTTTTTGGGTTTGATAACAGTGAGTTAATTTTTGTTGCTTGATCTTAAGGTCCTAGTGGGGTGATGGGGTTGGAGAAGGGTTTGAAGGGAAGGGAACAAAAGATTTATGAAAGAACAATCAGAAATTTCACTTTGCAAATCATTTTCACAACAAGAGAAGAAGAGAAAAGCAACCATTTAAATATTCTTATATCTACTAGAATCACATATTTGAATCCATTTAACATAGTTCAACAAAATAAAGTGCCCTCCCCACTTCTCTTTAAAAAATAAATGGATCCCCTAGGGAATAGCTCAGCACTTAGATCTTTATAAACACATGATCAGGTATGCTCCAATCAAAAAATTGCTACATCTTCTTGCATATTTTCAGACTTTCTTTTTTTTCCCCTATCATCCTGTGCAAGTAACATTTTATGATAAGTCTTAATCTTTTTTCTTTCATCAGTCTATTTCCACTTCACCCCTCCTTTCTAAGCTTTAGCTCGATGATTTTTAGCTAATCCACCTAGTATTAATATTATATTCTTTTCCGATTCAGTTCTTCCTCAAGCCCCCAATACCAAAAAGCTAAAATTTCTAACATTTGGGGAACTTGCTTGGCAAAAGTACATTGCTATTCACAGAATACAGTAAACTTTCACTTAACTGGAACTCAAGCAACCAGAAAAAAAAATTGAAGAAATATAGGACAGTATGAACAATTCAGTTTTTCATGTGTTGATCTTTCTGCCCCCCCCCTGCAGAAACGTACCTTACGTTGTTAGAGATTTAAGAGTTTTAAAAAGGAAGATAAAAATAAATTCCCTCTCTTCCCCAACCTGAGAACAAGTCAAACCAAAGTCAATTCACTAAAATGTCAACACTCACTCCATACTCATTTTGCATCAGATTGCACATTCTGTCTCTGATCTCTCACACACGCACAGTCTCTTCAGCTTTCATATGTGCATTCACTCAGTCTTTCTCTCTGATCTCTCACTCACACACTCTCTTCAGCTTTTGTGCATCTCTTGGATCTCTCACACACAGTTGCTTCTGCGTTCATACATGCTTTCACTCTCTCTCTTTCTCTCTATGCAGTTCATTCAATTCCAATCCACTCAAAGTGCCACTGAAAACCATTCCATGTGCCACACTTTCTTGTGGAAATATAAGTTTAAAATATTATTATTCCAGTCAGACATTTAATTAATGTATTTCAGTATTAAAGTCAAATCAATACAGTGTTTATGGTATGGTATTGTATAGTATAGGGTGCAGTATTTGTTAGGTCTATTTTTAATAGTACCTCTCAAGTAACCAGAAACTTCACTCATCCAGCATCTACCAATCCCCATGGGTGCCGGTTAACTGAGAGTTTACTGTACATCCTCTCAACATTGTTGAGTACTCCTGCACTCCCAAAGCATGTGTAAATTTTAAGAATCTAATTACCAACTCCTGCAGTATGTTCCCTCTGCAATTCTATTGTCACTCAGTAATTGCTCTGGGGTTTTAAACTACCTATGCATGTAGGGAATGTGATGATTCCTTATTCCTTGCTGTGCATTAAATTTAGCTCTCATCCTAAGACATCTTACCCATTCTTTGTTTGAAAACTTAATTCCTTCCCTTTTCTTCCACCTTACGTAAAATTTGTCCATCTCCTTGTCATTTGTATGCTTTATGAACACTCTATATAACATGCTACATGTTATTGTTTCCTCCTTATTCTTCTGTTTCAGTTATATTAGCCTCCCCTCAATGTCTGTTTCACTATAGAATACATCATTTAGTCCTATTGTTTTCATCCATAGCTTAACTGAAAATTGAAGCCAATCACCTGTTGGCAAGTAATATCTAACTCTAAGTACCATTCTTTGAATTTGGGAGCACCCTTCTCTTGCCATTGTACCAAATTTCTAACCACATCTACTCCCTTCTCATTCAACCTATTTCATCCAGTAAAAACGTTTTCACATATGGTAATATTGGGGTTGTTCCAAAACCCCACAAGCAGCATACCCAACACCAGATTTGGGTATATCTTAATCTCCTTTGCCAGCCTGTCAAGTAGTCTGCTCAATATTGAGTCACTCGCCTTCTCCACAAATTCCCTATCCTGCCACAAGAAATCCCATGTGAGAGAAACTGCAGTTGCAGGGGTCAGAACATATGGCCTAAAGTCAGGCATTCCCTTTCCTCTACACCTGTTTGGCATATAGAGGGGGGGGGTCTATATCATATGAGCGAATTATAACAATATTGAACGCTCTAAAGAGCAAAAATGCTGGGCCTCAAACTCTTTATTGTGGGGGGCTGTGCCCCCCACACCCTCTGCTAAATATATATTTCAACTCCGGGATTACACTATAGTGGGGAAAAGCAAATATTCTGAACTTCACTGTACTGCGATCCCACAAGAAGCACTTTGAGGTCCAGCATTTTGTCTCTTTATAGCGTTTGATTTTTTTAACATTCGCTCATATGATATAGACCCTAAACAGGCTTCTCTTAGAAGTACTGCATTATCTTCCATTCCAAAGAAATCTATCACAGAGAGTTTCTATTTTTATTTGACACTTATCTCCCCCTCCCCCCACTTGGTATTGTAGGCATAGACAGAAACCCTTTGGGAGAATCATCACTTGGATTAAATTAATTCTGCCAGTTAAGGTGAATACTTTAGCTCACCATTTGGCAGTTCCTGAGAAACTAATTCATGCAAATCAGAATAGTTCTTCCTTATTGTTCCCTGCCTCTCCTCTGCCATTATCAGACCTAGGTATGCAGCTTTGACTTTCCTAACAATCATTGTGTCACTTATGGCACAGGCTGGCTTATCTACCCTAACCAGAAAAGTTTTGACCCAATTACACTCCAACTCTTAGATAGCCTTAAACTTTTCAAATATTTCAACTATACCCAGTAAAATGAGATCTAACCTACTAGTCACCGTTATGCAGTCATACAGAAACATTCTAACCCAGATATTCAATAAGCTTAAAACTCCATGCAAGAATAGTGTAGCTACTCTTGCACGGAGTCAGGCTGCCGAGTGATTCAGTAAACCCTTAAACTGCCATGCACGAGTCTGCCTACACTGTTCTTGCACGGAAATCCATGCAGAATGTTAATTACCTCATTTGCTGGTGAAAACCATGCAAATGAGGTGAATTAGTGATTCAGCAAGCAGTCAGGTATCCGTGCAAGAACAGTGTTAGTTGCAGATATGTATTCAGTTACTGACCATGTACATTTCTGCAAAAATCAAAACAAAGGCATGACAGCTCAAATAAAAGAATGTGTTATAATCTGTAGGCATGCCAATGGCATGGAAAAGTGTTTTAGTTTTATAAAATAAGCTTTTTTTGATCTCGGCCATTTAAGCATAGAACAGCGGCGCGCAAATGGGAAGGTGCCAAAAATAAAAAAAATGTGAAAAGTCAATTTCAAGGGAAATCTGCATTTTGCCATTATAGTGTATGGCATGCATAATCAAAACAATACCAGGGAACAGTGGTTGTCAAGGGGAAAGGGTCCATGTTAGTGCAGTAACTATGGACTAAGGTAGTGAGGTATGAAAATGAGGGGAAATTTACTGAATCACAAAATATTCTAAGTCCACACACTGCACCTAACTGTGTAGGTGCTAGAACACGATTGTGTAGACAGGAGGAGCAGCTAACATGAAAAGGGGGTGTGTCATGCTTGCTGTAAGCACACTGGATCTCTGTGGCCTGTGTTTGCACATAGCTAAGCAAGGGTGTGTTTCTCAGGCTGTATAGCTTTGTTTACATTGCCTAAACGGGTGTGTGCTGGATAAAACTGGGTATTAAACAAAAAAAAAAAAAAAAAAGAATACAGGAAATGGCAGAACTGTGTACATGTTAGCAAGGGGTGTGTCTGAGGCTGTATAGCCATGTTTACCTTGCCTAAAGGGTATGAGCAGTGCATACCGGGACTTAAAAAAAAAAAAAAAAAAAAAAAAAACAGGAAATGGCAGCACTGTGTACATTTGGGCAATGTGTTTGCATGGTGGGCCTCGGGCTTAACATGGGAAGAAATGGCAAGTGGAACAAGAAAAAAAAAGGGAAATAGCAGAATATAGCCAGTTAAATGCAAGTAATATAGCTGGCAGGTGGAATGCATCATACTGAGCCAATCACACAGGCAGCATCTGCAGCACACCACTAAAAACTGTGCAAACACCTTTCAGTCTGATTTTCCCACAAACTCTGCACCACAGGGGTACACATATGGGGAAATTTTAACTGAAAAAACTAACAAAAAATGTTAAGGGCTGCTATTGCTTTGATATATTAGTATGTGCTAGAGGCTGAGGAATGCTGACAACTGCCTCAGACCAAGGAGGAGGAGGAGAAGAGTGCTCAGACCCAGGGTAACCTACCGAGGACTACATGATCTGGAGATAGTGGAGCACTACAGTGTGAACAGAAACATACTTCAGCAAATCATCAAGCTGTGCTGGCCCCACCCCAGACCCAGAGCCAACAGAGGGGAATCCATCCCAGTGGATATCAAGGTATGTGTAGCCCTAAAAATACTAGCTACAGGTACTTTCCAAAGACCAACTGGGGATATCATGGGGGCGTTACAGGCATCTGCATCCAGGATACTCCACCAGATCCTGGATGCCATGCAACCACATTCCTTTAAGCACATTTACTTCCCCTGCACCCGTGAGGAGGGGACTGGCAATATGCATCTCTTCCACTGTGTAGCAGACTATTGTACTGGTACTGGGTGCCATAGACTGCATGCACATCCACATCAAAGCACCAGCCGGTGACTGGGGTAGGGTCTACCTAAACTGCAAGGGGTTCCACTCCATCAACTGCCAGGTCATGTGCGATGCCCAGTGCATTATCATGAATGTGTGTGCTGGCAGCCCTGGAAGCTATTATGACTCCCACATCTGGCATGCCTCACAGCTCTACCAGGAATTTTCCAGTGGAGAAATCCCATATGGCCATCTGGTGGGGGATGCTGGCTACACACTGGAGCTGTGGCTGATGGCACCCATCAGAAATGCACACACACCCACACATGAACGCCATAATGAGGCACACGCACAAACCAGGATCATTATAGAGTGTGTGTTTGGGATGCTCAAATCATGGTTCTGCTGCCTTGACATATTTTGTGGAGCCTTGTAGTACTCTCCAGCCACATGTGCACACATGTTCATAGTATGTGCCATACTACACAATATGATTCTGCAGAAATAGCTGCAGCAGGAACAAAGGGGAAGGGCCACATAGCCACCTACCATTGCTAAGGTCTCCACAGGCACAGAGGGACTCGGAGGAGGAATATCCTGAGCCTGCCCCTATAGGCAGATTGAGGAGTGCCCAGTATGCCCTGTCCTTGGCAAAGAGGCAATGCATAACACACAGACTGACACTGCAGTGCCCAAGGAACTGATATCTCTCTCTGACTTGCACACACAGTAAAATGGATGCCAAACATCACACCGCCTATACCTTACCATGTATAGACAGTGTACTGTTTGCATCTGACATAGTCAGCCCTCAAGCATTGTCCTCACAACTGCCTCAGGCACAAGGTAAGTCAGTCTTCTTACCAATAAATGAATGGAGTAGAATGTTCTGATAGCATATCTATGGTATTGATGCAAACATGCAAGGGAATGGGGTGGCTTACTGGGATAGCAGCAGACAACTGACAGCTATGTGGGACAGCAGGAAGTGTATGCCCAGTACTGGCTTACCCACACTATGCAGTATCACCCTAGTTGACAAATACTACTGCATTGTATGTGGTTAGCCAAATAACTGGGGATCATAGGTCACATGCATGGATGTCAAAGTGGGGGTCCCATACTCACTCCCAGATTCACCCAGCAAATCAGCTGTAGAAAATCATACAGAAATGTCTGGCAAAGGCTCCCAAATGGCAACACCCATGAAATTCCCACCTACAGACTTTACACAGTGATATCACAGCAGGTCTGGCAGTGGCAGTATGGCTCTGTAAGGTAAGAAGTCAAAAACTAAAAATGTTTATGCCAGAAGAATCTGACCTGTGGTCAGTACTGTTATGCCTGTAATCACAAAGATAGGGCACACCACTATGCTAAATGGGACCAAAATGTTAAGCAAATAGCAGCACAGTCTGTGCAAATATGTATTGTGTACAGGTGTGCCCCCCACCCCCACCCATAGTCACATAGAAATGCAGTAACATGTTCCTAACCTTAAGTAGCATCCAGCTGTCACCCAGAGTGATGGCTCAATGCGAACAGAAAGCAATCGTCAGTAACACCCAGTCAACCTTCAGGTGTCATCCCAGGGGTGTCCACTGCCTGGCAGCTGAGGAACATATGATCATCAGAATTCACTGCCTTGCTACAGATGGCCTGCATCTGTCACACCTGGCCTACAGGCCTCTAGCAAAGGCCCATGCCTCACCCATAGTGCCCTTATAGGGAGTGTCATGGGGTCCATAACACCAACATAACACAGTCAACAAAATGCAAAGAAATGCCATGCTGCTAACTGCTAGAAGCAAACCTGCCAACCTCAGAGAGCCAGAATCTGGACAAAGCCATGAATAATGGGATGTTAAAGGTTGACAGAGGAGGACAGCATTGAAATACTGCTCTAGTAATATGAGAAAGTTGATGGAATGATTGTATTAGCATGGAATGTCTGAAAACTATGAAGTCGGAAACTGCAATGTCAACTGTCAGTAATATCTGACTTCAACTCTGAATGAGTTGCAAAACAGTTTTGCTTGAAAACCACACTTGTTTGGGTAACCAACCAGATATATGACTCATGAATCTGCACATTCTGTGAAACTCTGTACAGTCGACAGGTATGGCTAGGAGTCTGAACATGGGAATGCACTCATTGCAGACAGTCCTAACCCTGGAAGATGGTGACATATCTTCACCAACAGAAACCTGGCCACAGTCATGGGGATTAACACATCCTTCCCTGATCACTCAACCTATACAACATCCTGACCCCAAAATATGGATGGCTAAGCCAAATGAGGTGGGGCATATACATATATGTGAGACATACACACACATCTCCAGGCTGGTCAAACACACACAAGACCCTCCAAGTGCCTTCAACCCATGAGAAGACCCCTATGCAATGTTTTGGTAGCTACAGGCCAACATATCTGACCCAAGACACCACCCCCACATTTCGTACCCCCTACAAATCTATCTGGAGTCCACCTGTCACCCTGACCCTGCCTGACTTATATTACCCAACCTTGGACTGGAAATCAAACCATGCCAGAACAGAAATGCACAGAGATTCCCCCATTGTAACATATCACCAAGAATGCATAGCATTTGGCCCATAATATTGGTTTGTGCATCATCCATTCTGTACTCCTCTGGTAAATCACTGTGATGCTCTGAGGTGGTATGTCATGAGGTACTGAAACAATACATTACATTGTCACATGTCATACATGTCAGATGTCTGCTAAAACAAACCCTGTAACTCTAGCAACTCATACATTACTAAGAGAAATAGTCACAATCACCCTATGTATGGCCCATTGTCTCCCCATTTTGATAGGCTAGCTCCAGATATCCTGCACCAACAGGTTGAGTGGTATGGCTGTAGCACAAAAAACACTGGACTGGAGTACAACAATCTCTGTAATGGAGATGCTCATACACTTAAAGAGTTGTCAGTAGGATCTAGGAATTAACAGCCCTTTCCAATCCAGTGCACTTCCCATTGCCCTACTTTAGCAGTCCTGAAGATGTCTATCACCTTAGAAGTACCTCTTGGAAGCCCTCTGACCTGTAAGCTCTATGACATTTGTGTTAACTGTGTAACACTATAGTATATATAACTAGTTAGGTAGGAGTTCTAATCTCAGTCCTGGTAAATGTTAAAGTGTGTGTGTGTGCGTGTATGCGTGTGTTTGTGTGTGTTTTTGTGTGTGTGTGTGTGTGTGTGTGTGTGTGTGTGTGTGTGTGTGTGTGTGTGTGTGTGTGTGTGTGTGTGTGTGCGTGTGTGTGTGGGTCCAGTCAGGCCCAGTACACCTCCTATTGCCCTACTTTAGCACTCCTGCAGATATCAATCACCTTAGAAGTATCTTTTGTCAGCCCTCAGCCCTATAAGCTCTGTGGCATGTGCGATAACTGCGTAATACTATAGTATAAGCAACTAGTTAGGTAGGTGTTCTAATCTTGGTCTTGGCAAATGTAAAAGTGTGTGTGTGTTTATAAGTCAAAGATTTTCGGTCCAGTTGCACTCAGTACACTTCCCAGTATCCTACTTTAGCAGTCCTGCAGATATCAGTAACCTTAGAAGTATCTTTTGTCAGCCTTCAGCCCTATAAGCTCTGTGGCACTTGAGATAACTGCGTAACACTATAGTACAAATAACTAGTTAGGTAGGGGTTCTAACCTCAGTTCCCGCAAATGTGTGTATGTGTAAGTGTGTATATGTGTAGGTTAAGGTATCTTGTGGCTTCTCTCGCACAGTACATCACCCATTGCCATACTTTATAAGGGCTGGTGAAGTTCCTCACCTTAGAAGTACCTTTGGACAACCTTCACCTTATAAGCTCTGTGGAGCATGTGATAAATGCATAACACTGTAGTAGCAATAGATAGGTATGGGTTATAATCCCAGTCCTGGCAAATGTGTGTGTGTGTGTGTGTGTGTGTGTGTGTGTGTGTGTGTGTGTGTGTGTGTGTGTGTGTGTGTGCAAGAACAATATCTTGTCTGTGGATGGGGGGGTTGTTGTGTTTGTATGAGAACCATTTCATTGGGGGGGTGGGCTTTGCTAATGTTTGCTGTTGCCAACCCAGTACATGCCCCAGTGTCCACATTACAAGGCCTGCAGTTGTTATCAACTGTAGAGGGAGCTGTAGATACTCTGCAGCACTAGCAGCATTGTGCCATGTGCAATAACTATGGGACAGTATGGAATAGATAACAAGATAGGCAGCCCATTTAATCCTTGGATACCACTCCCCACTCAGGAATCATACACCAACACACTCAGCTAGCCACCAACCCCTATATCAGTAGGTGGCCTGCAAACCGGCTCACAAATAGAACCCACCGTGTTAAAAAAGCAGACAGCATGTCAGACTACTGACCAGTTATGAGTGGAGTCCCACAGGGTGTGGATCTTGGTCCCCTCATGTTCAGGTTCCACACCTCTGAACACTAGCCCAAGATGAAAGCACCCTGGCTGACAATGTTTGCAGATGTCTGCAAGGTGGGTGCTACCCCCATGATGTTGGCCTCCTTCACAAAGGCCTCTCTGAGACCTATGACTGTTGTTAGAACCCTGGACATTAGCTCAATGCCAGATGATGTTCTGCCATCCCCTTTGGGTACAACATGCTTCCCATAAAGTAATACATTGATGGTAGTCCACTGAACACTGATGTGGTTATAAGACAACTGGGAACACATGTTGACAGTGAGATCACTGTTGACCATCACAATGCCTCTGTCTTCAGAAAGTCCATCTAGATATCATGTCTCCTGACTAAGGGTGTTGAATCCAGGAAGTAAAAGGACAGTGTCTCCCTGTACTCTCCCCTCAGTAGGTCAATCAATGTGTACAATGGCCCATTTGCCATGTACCCCACTGGACACCTACAACAACAGGAGAGGCTGTAAAAGTATCGCACAAAGAGGATCTTAGGTCTTACACACCTGCCCTATATGGACAGACTCCAATAACTCCAACAAATCTCTGTCTCATATTGGCTACTTAGGTGCAATCTCTGCCTGACTTACACAGCCATGTCTGACCCAACTCTGTCAGGAATGCTACATCTGAAGAAATCACTCTGTCTACACCACATGCCACAGAGACTTCAAATCCATCCTTACAATCAACAGAACATGCTGGAGGGACAAGTTCACAACCCAGTGACTGGCCATGCTACAGAATAGACGTCGCATACATGTCAACCAGAGCACATCACTGGACCTCTTCAAGATAAATTTGGAAGAGTGCATGGGGAATAGAATACCCATCCTGGGGATCACTCTAGTGACTATACTCAGTAGACACACTGGGGAGTTTCATCGGGTGGCATGATGTCAGGGTATTCCCATGGGCTAGCCTTGTAAAGCCTCCATGGCCATTTGCCTAGCACACACCTATGAAGCTCTGAACCCATGGATCCCAGTCCTGGCAAATGTGTGTGTGTGCACTAGTGTGTTTAAAAGTGTTTGTGAGTGTGTAAACATGTAGGTGAAAGTGGTTTGACGCCTGTCTCACCCAGTCCAACTACCATTGCCATACCTTACAAGTGCTGTTTATGTTATTCACTATATAGGTAACTTGTGACACTCTTCACCCTATACGCTCTGTGGTGCATACAGTAACTGCATAACACAATAATACCAATAACTACATAGGTAGGGGCTCTAATCTGAGTTCTGGCATGTGTGTGTGTGCATGTGTGTGTGTGTGTGTGTGTGTGTGTGTGTGTGTGTGTGTGTGTGTGTGTGTGTGTGTGTGTGGTAACTGTATAACACAATGATACCAATAACTACATGGGTAGGGGGTCAAATCTGAGTCCTGGTGTGTGTGTGTGTGTGTGTGTGTGTGTGTGTGTGTGTGTGTGTGTGTGTGTGTGTGTTTCGGTGTGTGTGTGTGTAGATTACAATATTTTGTGACCTCTCTCACCCTGTACATCACCCATTGCCATACTTTACAAGGCCTGGTGAGGTCCCTCACCTTAGAAATACCTTTGGACAAGTGTCACCACATAAGCCGTGTGCAATAAATGTGTAACAATGTTGCTCCAATACATAGATAGGTAGTGGTTCTAATCTGAGTCCTGGAAACTGTGTGTGTGTGAACTATTTCCTCTGTTTGAGTGAGAATTATATCCATTGGCTGGGTGGGTTTAACAATTTTAAGCCATGGTACTCTGAGTACATGTCCCAAGGTCCACTTTACAAGACCCGCTGTCTTCATCCACTATACAGGTATCTGTTGACACTGTTCTGCCCAATAAGATCCCGTGCCGCATGCAGGAATTATGTGACAATATGGACTGACTAACAAGATAGGCAGGCCTGCTAATTTCAGTCCTGCCAAATGTGTGTATGACTGTAATTCTGTGTGTAAGTGTGTATAATTTTAGGGTATGGTATATTGAGTACATTCTCACCCAGTACATCTACCATTGCCATACTTTGCAAGGCCTGGTGATGTTGCTCACCTTACATGTACCTTGAGACACTTTTCACCCTGTAAGCTTTGTGACACATGTAATAAATGCATATGACTGTAGTAACAATACATAGGTAGGTAGGGTTCTAATCTCAGTCCTGGCAAATGTGTGTTTGTGTAAAAGAAGAGTATCTTGTGTTTGTGTGAGAACTAGATCCATTGGCTGGCCATGGTTTAATATTTTATGCCACGGTACTCCCAGTACACATTCCTAGGTCCACTGCATGAGGTCCACTGTTCACACCAACCTTAGTGGTATCTGTAGACACTCTTGAGCCCTATAAGCCCCGTGCAACAGTTTTGAACAGTATGGTATGAATAAAAAGACTGGTAGGGCTGCTAATGTCTTTACTGGCAAATGTGTGTGTGTGTGTGTGTGTGTGTGTGTGTGTGTGTGTGTGTGTGTGTGTGTGTGTGTGTGTGTGTGTGCGCGCACTGGTGTTTATAGCATGGTTGTGAGTGTGTAGACTAGTATGTCACACTATTATGAGTACTCTCACACCCAGTACACCCACCATTGCCATACCTCACAAGGCCATGTGATGTTATTCACCTTACAGGTACCTTGTAACATGCATCACACTAGAAATCTTGTGCCACCTGCAATAACAGCATAACAGTGTGGTCCCACAACTTGACAGGTAGGTGTTCTAAACACAACTTTGGCAAATGTGATCCTGTCCATGTGTGTGTGTGTGTGTGTGTGTGTGTGTGTGTGTGTGTGTGTGTGTGTGTGTGTGTGTGTGTGTGTGTGTGTGTGTGTGTGTGTGTGTGTGTGTGTGTGTGTGTGTGTGTGTGTGTGTGTGTGTGTGTGGGAACAGTATTCTATGTATGTTTGGTCAACACAATATCATCTGGGGTTGTGGGTTTTAGCAATCTGAGGTGTGTTCCACCCACTACACTTTATTTATTTTATTTATTTGTTTTATTTTATTTTACATTTGTTGACCAGGTTAGTCTGGCTAGGCAGAGTACAAAAAGTAACAGTTTAGTGTACAGATTACACATCGTATTCTAACAATAGAGCGAGCAAAAAAATATTTACAATATTTACATTACAGTCATGATTAAACAGTAGTTTAGCAGTAAGGCTTTACAGAGCATAGTATAGAAGTAAACTGTGGAGATGAGTGGAGGTAATACAGAGGGGTTAAGAATCAAGAATAGGAGAGAGGGAGGGAGGTTGGAAATAAGAGGCAGTGGGAAAATAGGGGTTAGAGTAAGGGGCTAGACATAATAGGATGTTATATAGGTAGAATTAGATTTGAGATGAGACTGGAGGTAAAGGATAGAGAACATGTGGAACTAGAGGAGAGAGGGGTATGTAATGCAGAATGGTATAATGGTTAGATGAGAGAGAAATAGGGATAGAGTGGATATTGTTTACGGTGGCTGACTGCAGTGGCAGTACCAGAGGTTTTTGCGTGTTCCTTTAAAGCTGCTTTGAATAATTTTGGGTTGGTAAGGGACCTTATCTCTTGAGGCAGTTTATTCCAGGACATGGATAGCTGTAAATTTTACATCCAGTTTTAGTTTTGGGTTTGTAGATTTGGAGTAACTTTTGGTTAGAGCTTCTTAGTTGTCTGGAGGGAGAGTAGTAGGAGATGAGTGGCACGAGTGTTGGACAATATGAAGGCAAGTAAAGGATAGAGTGAATAATGGAGAGTTGTGAGAGTAAAAATAGGTGAGATAGTTCTAACCAGTTTATTAGTCTTAGAGAGATGCAGTGACGGGATTTATAGTTTTGGTGTGCTGCAAAGTGAGCAAATTTTTTGTAGGTGGTTTTAAGTTTGGTGATAAGGGTAGAATCAAGATTAGTAAGGATCTGGGAGCCATACATAAGACTGGGTAGGAGGTATAATTGAGAGAGTGTAATTTTGGCTTCAGAGGAAAGGAATTTTTTAGATCTATAGAGGAATCCAAGTTTTTGATGGGTCTTTTTGATACAATTATTGATATGTATATCAAATTTCAATTGATCGTCTATGATAATTCCTAAGAGTTTGGTGCTAGGTTTTACTTGTATGGGGATGTTGTTAAGAGACAGAATAGTGAAAGTAGATTTGATATAGGCCAGATTTCTGGGGAGGAACAGAAGCAGTTTGTTTGTTTTCTTTTGGATTGGGTATGAGCTGATTGTCAGTTAGCCATGTTTCGATTGAGTTAAAGGCAGTTTGGGTGGCAGAATGGAGTTCAGGGAAGGAGCTGACTATAGTAGTAATGGTCACATCATCAGCATATTGAACTAATGAAAACTGGGGGGGGGTAGAGTTTGTTAGTTAAAATACTAAAGAGTAAAGGCCCTAAAATAGAGCCTTGAGGAACACCCATTTTGACTGGTAGAGGTACTGAGAGTGCAGACTGCCATTTTACAGATTGGGTTCGATTGGAGAGGTAGCTAAAGAAACATGAAACAGTTTCAGGGGAGAAGTTAAGTTCTTGTAATTTGTTTAAAAGGAGAGGATGAGAGACAATATCAAATGCCTTGGGCATATCCAGAAATAGCCATGAAACTAGCTTGTGGTCATCCCTGGCAAGAGAAACTGTGAGGAGAAAGGATAAGAGCACTGTAGTAGTGCTATGTCTGGGTCTGAAGCAGTGTTGAGTAGGAGTTAGAAGGTTATGTTTGGTAAGATATTGCATGACTTGTTTGTGAACACACTTTCCAAGAACTTTGGAAAGAGGGGACAAGATAGCAATGGGACAGAAGTTCAAGATATCTGAGGAGGTGCTGCCTTTCTGTATTGGAAGGGTGTTTAACTGCTTCCATATAGTCTACAAGAGCTGATGTCAACCACCATAGACTTATATACCCCCCCCCAGCCCTACAAGCTGTGAGGCACATGCAATAACTGTTACAGAGACCTGGGAAATGTGTGCAGATACAACTGTACCTCGGCTATGACATAGTCAGTATGTTACCACACTGCCATAATGCTCGTTAGTGATGTCTGCAGGGCCACATCCTGCTGGCACACAGACACCTGGAAAACAAACAGAATACAGCATGTGAGAACACATTAACTTAGCATTACTAACACCAATAATGCATCATGGCTAAAAAGGTACACACATACTCTGATGTGTACCCATCGCAAATGCCAAATGACAGCACCTAACACAGCATTAAATAGCTACACTGTATTAAAGTCACCCTGTGCATCAGACCCATATTAGCATGTCCCTGCATCAATGGTATGGATGGCAGGAATGTGGCACAGGTATCATGATATTCACAGAGTGTTGTGTGGGTTAACCAGATGCCTAGGCTGGGCCATACAGTTGACATCATGTGTGTGTGTTTGTTTGTGGGGTGTTCATTAAATGGGTTGTGCAGGGGTGGTGTGTGTGTATGTGTGTGTGGAGATGATTTATCTGATGGTGATGTGTATGTGTTTGTATGCACGCAGTCACGCCATGTGGCCGCCCTACACAGGGGTAGTTTGGACAGCTGTGGGCTGTACAGGGCAGGGTGTACAATTCACCATCTCCAGCCATGGACATGGGAACTGGTCCTACCAGGGTGCTCATCTGCACCACCATGGCCAAGTCAGGATGCAATACTACTTCCATATGGTGACTGCTATCTGCTGGATCCTTGTCCCTGTTGGGAATGGCCAGGACCACATGCCCATGGCCTGCTATGTCGTGAAATGGACAGCACACCTGCTTCAGTAGTGCTGGTGGTACTGCCAGTAGGGAACGTGATGGTGCATTGCCACATAGACCCTCAGCTGATCGTGGTGCTGTCCTACATCCACATGGCTGCTGGCCATCCCCCACTGAATGCTCAAGCACAGGTATTCCATGGTCAAGGAGTGCCAAGGTCTCCCCCCAACATCTACCCATGACAGTATGCTCACGGGTGGCTGCAGTGAGTTCACGAATATCGCCACGGACACCATGGATGTGCTCATCCATGACCCTGCATATATGTCTGGTGTTATTTTCATTAAGTGCCTTTGCCTCCATGACAGCCCAGAACATGCGTCTGGTGAGTGCTGCTGTACCACTTGCAACAGGGGCATGACAGGCTGCAATCCTCCCCCAAGCACCCCTGCCCATCTGCCTGTGTGAGACCTTTCCAGCACTCTGGCTATGGCTAGTGCCTGTGCTCTCACTTGCCATAGTCACCACACTAGCCTGTTCCATGCCACCACCCACCAACTGTCCATTATCTGTGGCTATTAGTGACGTGGTATGTGTGGGCATTGTGACTGTGTGTGGGGATGGGTGGACAACAGTGGGATGCAGACCAATGGCAGAGGTTCAGCCGCTGACAACCCCACCTGTGCCTCAATAGGAAAATCATCATGGTCAGAGTCTGCAGAGACATTAACATCAGGATCAGAGCAGGAGGGACTGTGGCCACCATGTCCACCTGTGAGGAAAAAACAACATATGTAAATTACTACCTGCACTATAAGGTTTGCTGGTACACACACACACACACACACACACACACACACACACACACACACACACACACACACGCACACACGCACGCACACACACACACACACACACACACACACACACACACACACACACACACACACACAGGTGAAGTGCCTCAAAGGCATTACACAGACCTCACATTAGCCAGTTGGGGACATTCATGACACACAGTCAGGCTATAACATACATAATCTGGACAGACCTTTAGTATCATGCAGTGCAGTCATTACCACTTACTGTTACTACTAATATACACCTCTGGGATACGTGAGTGGTGTTAGTAGGTAATGAGCCTTCACCTAACACACATTGCACCCATGTAAACATTATTGCTGTTCACCTGTATAGCACTGTGGCAACTCCTGCAGAACATACCTCACAACTGTACAGAGTTTTGATGAATGTCTAGATGTCTGGCTCATATTTTGGTCTGTTCCCCATAACTCCTGTGTTTCTCTGATACATTACTGGGATGACCTGTGGAATGGTGCCACTAATTAATGTCATAATTTGAGGTGCAGTCTGCATAACCTGCAGTAGATTTATGTTAAAACAAAGGCGGTTACTCAAACAACTTCCCAAGCTTACAGTGGATATAGTAAGTGTACACAATCCTGTCAACATGCCAGAATTTTGTAATATATCACATGATACCTCAGAAATCAGGTCATAACATTTCCCTCATTTCATATGACATACAACCTGTGCAATCCAACTGAAGAACATACACATTAGTTACAGGTAACATACGGTAAATGCAATAGGTACAATAAGCTTGTTGCATGAGTGTGAACACCCTTCAAGTAGTACTCTGTTAAAGCACCTTTTGATTTAATCACAGCACTCAGTCCTCTTGGGAAGATGTCTATCAGCGTGGCACATCTTGACTTGCCAATGTTTGTGCACTCTCCCTTGCAAAACACCTCCAACTAAGTCAGATTGCAAGGACTTCTCCTGTGCACTCCCCTCTTTAGGTCACCCTGCATATTTTCTATTGGATGTAGGTGTGGGCTCTGGCTAGGCCAGTGCAGAACTTTGCATGTGTTCTGATGAAGCCATCCTTTTGTTGATTTGGATGTATGGTTTGGGCCATTGTTGTGTGGAAAGGTGGAATTCCTCTTTATCCACAGCTATGTGGCAGACACCAGAAGGATTGGAGCCACAAGGGACCAGTGTTTGGAACTATTCATAATCCTCTCCAATTTGCCTACAGTCTCAGTTCCAGCTTGTGAACAGCAACCCCAAAGCAGGACACTGCCATCACCATGCCTCACCATGGGGTGATGTTGTGGTGATGTGCAGTGGTGTTATTGTGCCATACAAACCTGTCATTATTGTAGCCAAAGAATTCAACCTTGGTCCCATATGACCATAACACATTTTCCCACTTGCTTTTTGGAGACCTGATGTATTGCTTTCAGACTTTCTCCAGGTCTGGATATAGTTTGGTGTGAGGAACTTCTGCCATCTTCCAACCCTACCCTATAGGCAAGACATATGGAGACCATGGAAGATTGTTGTCACATGTTGTACACACCCAGTACTTGCTGGAGATTCCTGCTACTTCTTCACTGTTGCCTTAGGGCTCCTGGTAGCCTCCCTGGCCAGTTTTGGTCTTGTATTCTCATATAATTTGGAGGGATATCCACTCCTTCATGATGTAACTGTAGCTCTATATTTTCACCACCTTTTGATGACTGTCTGCACTGTGCTCCATGGTATATGCAATGCTGTGGAAATGTTTTGGTACCCTTCTCTACATCTCAAAAATGTGGTCCCTTAGCAACTTTATCAGCTGTATGCAAACCATGGCTGGTGCTGTACCAGGCAACTGGGTATATGTTAGGATAATCCTAGTAGGACAGCTAACCATTATTTTCTGTTAATCAAAGAGTCTCTGTAATTGATGGCAGGTATGTACCCAATACGATGTAATGTAGTAGTTAAATCAAAAGCCACATCAACACAGTATTAGCTTCAGCCTGTGCACACATATGCATCTAGGCTGTTGTACAGTTATGTGTCATAATTGTTCCAATAACAGATTTGTTTGCTTTATAATTGCATTTTACAGTTTATAGGTCACATGACAGGTTGGCAGGATTTTGAAATTGTCTATTGTGCTCTCATTTTTGTATATCACAAATAACTGGCATTCTAACAGGTGTGTACACCATTTATATGCACTGTATTGCACTCATTTATACAACATGACCCTAGATTTTGGCATTTGTCCCCACGTCTTGTCAGTCTTTGTCCAGATGTCCTGCAATGACAGTTGTGAGGTATGCTACAGATATGTGACATCTCCTGCAAATAAGCCCCTGTGATGAACACTGTGATGCAATGCAGTAAACACCACCACAACTGAACATGCAGATATTGCCCAATGGCTGAGTATAACAGTTGTGTGCATGGTCACATGCATGACCTTAACATGCCTGGGGTACTGGTGAGCTCCAACAGGAAAATCCCATACTTACCAGCTTCAGGCTGATGTCCCATGTGCAGACCAGAGGGACTTATGCAGTTGTGGGGGAGAGGTATTGTCAGTAGATTCACATATGGCATTGGTACAAAATGAATGCTATGTTTCTGCACAGGTACAGTACACACTATAATATTATAGCAATAACCCACACCTAGGTGTGGGTAATGCTGGATTTACCCACGGTTGGTGTGGTTTACCAAACAAAGCCAACCGTGGGTAAATACAGCATTACCCACACCCAGAAGTGGGTTATTGCTATTATACCATGACATTATTTAAGAAAAGAAACTATTACTTTTCTTAAATAATGGCATAGTATAATGCCTGTTTACTGCCCTTCCGCAGATGTCTGGCATCCGCGGCAGTTCTGATGTACTGCGCGCCTGCTCAGTACATCAGAGCTGTGGGCAAAAGCAACGGAGAAAACAAGATCTCCGTTGCTTTTTTTTTTTACTGTTACACTATGTTAAATAGGTTTAACATAGCGAGACAGCTTTAAAATAAGCAACGGAGATGTCCTTTGCTTATTTTAAAACTGTCTCGCTATGTTAAACCCATTTAACATAGCAAAAAAAAGCAACGGAGATCTTGCTTTCTCCGTTGCTTTTGTTTTTAAACCTGTCTCCCTATGTTAAATGGGTTTAGCATAGCGAGACAGCTTTAAAATAAGCAACGGAGATCTCCGTTGCTTATTTTAAAGCTGTCTCGCTATGTTAAACCCATTTAACATAGCGAGACAGTGTTTTAAAAGTAGAGTTATACTAATGGAAAAAAGTCCGGGCGACCGGACCTTTTTCCATTAGTATAACTCGATTTACAATGTGCACGCTGGCCAATCAGCGTGCATATTTTGGGGGGGGGGTCATGGTATAATATACAATTTGCTGTCCTTCACGATAGATGTCCAGTTGTGTGCATTACTAAACTCCACCCACTAATCCATTTTGCACTGACATATGCATCTAGAGACTCTATAGAAGTCAGTTTCACTGCTATCTCATTGATTTGATGTGCACTTTGGCCTTACCTGCATGCACCTCGCCTGTTGCCCAGGTGCCACCCACCTCCACGACTGGTGTTTCACGTGTTTGATGTTGTGTCAGGACTACCCCAAGGTTGGAAAGGAGCTCCTTTGTTGCTGTATGTGGGGCCTGTGTGGCTGGACCCCCACTGGTAGCAGAACGGTCCCTCACTGCAGCAGCAGCCCTTTCCCGGGCACAACATATCAGGTCAGATGCTCTATGCCTAACCTGATCATATGTTCATCCATGGAGGCCCAAGATTTTCACTCTGTTGACAGCATCATCCCACAGGGCAGTCCACTCAAACAGATTTTGCCGGCTACGGCCAAAAAGAACAGCATAGTGTGTTATCACAGCTTCCACGATGACTGCTGTCTTTGCAGTAGTGTATGCAGGTTGCCCCTGAATGGCACCTGGAAGTCATAAAAAGGGAAACACATCACAGGACCTCAGACATTGCCCAGAGTTCTTTACAGAGCCAGCACATGAATATTGCCTATCATTAGCCACCACTTACAAATACATCATACCCCTGTACCTAGCAGCACTGTATGGACATGCATTGTACTCCTTGTCCTGATATGTCATGTTCCTCCCAATGAGGGCCAGTGCATTGCATAAACCACAATTCATCACTGGCATTCGTGTAGAGGGATGACAGTGGCCATGTTCCTTGCAGATGGGATGTCTATGGTGCTCAGGCTTTTCTTGCATACAGTGTGTAATGGGGCTGGATATGTCTAGGCTCATGTAGGATGCAGACAGGAATGTTATCAGGCCCCAAGGTGACTTGCTTTTGTTAACTTTGATTAGGTAGTTTGCATCTGATCCATGATGACGAGGGGAGGGTGAGTGTGCTGTGCATATCCACCTATACTGATGGTGAGCCAGGGGGATGATGTTTACCCTAAACCTGTCTGCGGCAGGTTGGCTGTAGCTATGGTGTGTGTGTATGTGGTGTGATTGACCACCATTACAGGGCGGGTTGGGTTGTTGCCTCTGAGACTGCAGACATATGTGAAGATGGCCTTGTGATTGCCCTTAGTGGATGTGTCCAATTTGTACTCATAGTTAGCCTTACAGTAATCCACCTGTGACCTAATATGCTCATTCAGACAAAGGCTGACATGCTGCCCAGTTGGTGCATGATCCTACTTTGCACTGTACAGCCAATATAGCATCCCATTATGTGTGTTGTGCATTGCTGCTGTCCACTAAAGAAGATTACTCTACTTTGGTGGAGACAGGTTTTATAAGTAAGGTATTGCTTAGGCCATACAGCTATATGAGTGGTCATATATTTGTTTGTAGTAGGCATGGACACATGGTCAGAACACAGTTGGCCACCTCTGCAATTTCAATGTGATACTCTTGCTTATTTTAGTACCCATGTCTGTGTCAGGACAATGCAACAACCATTAGCTGTAAAAGTGTAACTCTGTTAGATGCACAGAAACTAAGATTACACACATGTACAACATATACGGCTTATTTACGTGACATTTTGCATCCCATGTCAGTTGTTATGAGGCAGCCAAGTACACCTACCCATACATACATATGCACAGGTAATAACTGCTATACATTTCTGTTCTATGTCATTATGGCACACTGCAATTATACTCTTGCTGGTCAGTCATTCATGTCAACCTGTTAGGGCAGGACATCTGGAGGACACTGCACATACATGGTGGGCTATGGGCCAAAATTAGTGACACTTTCTTCATATTGCTGTAACACATGCACATCATTTGATAGTACAGTACCCTTTGCATTCACAGACATACCCTGGAGGATGTCTGACACTCATATGGCAGGCAGAGAGGAGAAAGGCTAGGAGTGTGGTAGTGAGGGTAGGAGCTGTTAATGTTGTGAGTTTGACTGGTATGGGGACAGAGCTAACTGATATGATGGACACAGGAAAGGTTGATATATTGTGTATGTCAGAGACCAGATGGAAGGGGTGTATGGCTGTGTGTATCAGAGTTGGGTACACATAGTTCTGTCATGGTGTGTATGGGAGGTGAACTGGTGTAGAGGTTAACCTGAAGAAACATTATGTCAACAGTGTTTATGGAGGTGATAAGAGTGTTGGGCAGAGTGATGTTTAGGAGTCTGGGAATTGATGGTGTAATAATGACAGTTGTTAGTGCATATGCTCCACTAATTGCATGTGTGATGGATGAGATAGATGTACTTTGGAGTGGTTGGATGAAGTGGTGATGATTGTACCCAAGGATGAGAGAGTGATGATTGGAGCAGATTTCAATGGGCATGTTGGTGAAGGGGAGAGTGGGGATGCGGAAGTGATGGGTAGGTATGGTGTTAAGCAAAGGAATGCAGAAAGTGAGATGATGGTGGAGTTTGCAAAAGACATTGAACATGGCTGTGGTGAATATGAAGTTTTACAAGACTGAGGGGCATAGGGTGACATACAAAAGTGGAGTAAGATGCACACAGGTGGATTATCTCCTATGCAGATGGGCCTGTTTGATGAGGATTGGAAACTGTAAAGTGGTGACAGGGGAAATGTTGTTAGGCAACATTGAATGTTGGTCTGTGGGATGACAATGGTGATCAAGAAGAGGGAGAGGAGTGTGAGGGGAGTACCATGGATCAAATGGTGGATACTGAGAAAGAGTGATTGTGAGGTTGAGTTTGTTAGATTTTATGAATATTAGTCTGAAATTAATTATGTTGTAAATATGCTGAAAGAAAAGGCTTGCTTAAATGCAGAAACAGAGTTTAGTAATATGTGATCAGCAGTCATACTAAATGACCATGGCTTGGAAAAGGAATCTGCTGAATGGACATTTTTCCCTTACAGACTTAAAAACAGGATGTATGCAAGAGCAAAAATACAAAATCTGCTTTTAAAGAATGGACATTTTTCCCTTACAGACTTAAAAACAGGATGTATGCAAGAGCAAAAATGCAAAAATCTGCTTTTAAAGAATGGACAATGACACTGTGACAATGTGTTTTCTCAAAAAATATGTTTTTCTGCATGGAAAACAGGATATGCTTATCAGCATTGGCACAAGAACAGATGTTCTTATACACAGATCCAAATAGAATACAGAACAATGTGTTTCCTCAAAAATATGTTTTTTTGCATGAACAACAGGACACTGTTACAGGATATTCACACTGTCAGAAAAGCTGGTCTCTTACAAGAGATTGTTAAACAAAGAAGCTTAGTATTGTTTCTACAGGATAAGTAATTCTCCAAAATAGAATACCAAGAGGACTAAAACTGTATATAAAGAGCTGTATAAATTCAGTTATGTTAGAGGTATGGTAGGGACTCATTTGTCCTAAGGTAAATGTTATATCTCTCACATCATCTGTACTATATGAGAAGTAAAGTTGGAACAGTACTTTTAAGCTGCAATGTGGTTCTGTTTGGTTTATTATAAAAAGTTATTTGTTACTGCTCTCTAAAGTTGATGCTGCAAAGTATATTCTCTCATCAGTGTATATTCTGCAGGTTTCTGTATGCAACAGACTGTGAATGCAAATATAACCAGACTTTGAATTTTAGCAGAATCCAGCCAGCAAGACTGAGTGTCTTAAGAACACTTCAAATCCATCCCACAGCAAGCAGCAGCAAGCAAGTAAGAGCCATATAATTTTTTCAATGGCAAGCTAGCCTGCATTTGAACCTACAATCTGCAATTCAAACACAGGGGGAGTGATGGTAAGCCCTGCAGAGGGTCACTTCAGTCAAATTGCAGTAACTAACATTTGTACGTATGTGTAAATCCTAAACAGAAGTATTCCAGTTTATGCAGCTTGCAGTAGTAAAGTTTTTTAGACGTCTACAATCCGGAGTGAGACTAGTTCAAGAAATTTGCAGTGCCATAAATTCTTCAAGAAAAGGTGAATGTCCACTAGCACAGTAGTCTGCTGCCTGTTGTGCTTCACCAGCTTCTCAAGTGACTCTGAAAAATTTCTAGCCATCTGCAATAACAGCTTGATCACCCATTTTCTTGCTAACTGGTAAGACTTTTTTCTGTGTCACATATTTAGTGTGGATGATGTTAAACAGTTTGTATATTCTTAAGAGAGTTTGTATATTCTTAAGACAGTTTGTATAGTCATACATAGTTTGTGTATTCCTAGACAGTTTGTATATTACTAGACAGTATGGATATTATTTATAATTCATGCAGGAGTAAACCAAACTTTAGTAAATTGCTATGTTGGTATACACAGCACATTAGTAAATGTAAAACCTTATTAGGGCAGATTGATAGTAAGGCATTATGCAAATGTATTACAATATTTGACTGGTATCTCAAAGAAAACCATGTGAAAAATGACAAATGTTTAGTGTGTGCTTCAACAAAAACTGCATTTTGTGTATTATGCCATAAAATAATATTTCATCATATTGCTAAAAAAATAGACTGTAAAGACAGATCTGTTCATGATAAAGAATTAACTAAGGGTAAAGTGTTTCCATTACATTCTGATATTGAACAGTTATGTCCATGTGAGTCAAATCAGTTACTGATAGAACCCCTAGTACATTTTGTTACAAGGGAATGTAGTAAACTTCTAAAAGACAGACACAATGAGTTCAGGAAGCTTAGACAAGTTATACACACATCTTTTCAAAAGTGCATAGGAGTTTCAAATTCAGCAGAACAGCTTACTAAAGAATGTCAGAAAGACCATGCAACATTACAGAATATTCAACAGCAGTTGCAGGATAAAGAAAATAAATTAGCTGAACTGACAGAGACTGGGAACTTCCTGCATACACAGCTAATCTGTGCAAAAGAAATATATTTTATAATATGTTTATGTTTTGAAAATGGTTAAGCATACATGGTAGGATGGTAGGGGTGAATCATTCTTAAATGTTTTACTTTCATTCAGTTAAAGCAAGACATCTATCAGTACTACAATAAAGTAAAGCATATGAATGCCATTCATTAGCATAGTCAAAAGGTAAACAAAACTGTTCTAGTGTATAAAATTAAATAAAAATAGATGAGTAAAAATTTAAAGTCACAAGACATGACATGCTTGTATAAAGATATACATGTACAAGACAGACATGCGTGTGTGTTCTTTTCATCTAGAGTACATCTGTTACAATACACAAGAATAACAGGCAGACAACAGCAAATATAAATAATATAAATATAAATGTGTTGGTTAAACTAATATCTATTTTGTTTTTTACAATTTGTTTATAATTATATAGTAACACTAAACAGTTAAAGTTCTGAATTTTAAAAAGAAAATCACAGATGGTATTATTCAAACAGTTTTTGTAAAATTAATGGCAGGACAGTTAAATAGTTAAATAGATAAATAAAAAAAAAATACTGGAATCCATGTAAGCTAATTGTAATGTAGTATAAATGCATAGTTATGCAAATCACAATCACATTAAAGGAAAAATGCTAAAAGAATTAACTATAGTTTACAGAGTATGAAATGTGAGCTCTGACCTTCCTAGACTAGATGAAAAGTTACAGGAAATGCTGGAAAGATAAGATAAACAAGACTGATTGCCAGATAAGTAGCTTGAGTTTTTCTAAAGCATCATTGTTATTAAAACATAATTGTTAAAATGTTTACAGGCAACACTATTTGGTAATTGTAATAAAATGTCACAATTGTGCATATATGTCACTGATAATCTGTTTGCAAGTAAATGCTAAAAGAGAAGAAAAAAACTAAGTTGCATCAAGTACAGCCAGCAAATGGGCTATAGTATATATACAGTTCAAATCAATTGTGCAGGAGGGTGTAAATACCTACTAGAGGTAATATACAGTGAAAGCTTTATTTAGTAACCTAATAAAATAAATGTATAACCAAAGTGTTGGGCTGACATACATTCTATTCTCACAGCATAGGGCAGGTAAACAGTGCTGAAGTACTACAGGGGGAGGGGTACTTTCTCAGTTTTACACTGACTGTATAAGGGGGAGGGTCACTTTCTCAGTTTTACACTGACTGTATAAGCAGTACTGCACAAGGGTCTGAAATAAAGCTACAGAAAAAATAAACAAGGGTCTGAAATAAAGCTACAGAAAAATAAACAACAAGGGTCTGAAATAAAGCTACAGAAAAAATAAACAACAAGGGTCTGAAATAAAGCTACAGAAAAAATAAATAATAAGGGTCTAAAATAAAGCTACAGGAAAAAAATATCTCATTCCTTCTTGACAATACTCTTTTATGGGGGGAAAACAGGTATTAGTGTATTAGAAATACTGGTAAACTGGATTAAACCTGACAGGATAACATATTTTACAAGTTGTTAATAGCTATCATAATGGTTATTATTGTACTGTTTAGTATTAAATTGTACTTACAACCTGTTAAACTGTAAAGCTATACAAGAGATGGTTTAAAAAAAAAAGAGATGGCTTAAAATTGATTACAGCTATACAAAAGAGAGTAAAGATATGTAAAAAAATTGAACAAGATTGGTCACTATTTTTAATATGTTTTTGGCAAAACAATGTTGGTATAAAAAAGCATGAATATTTTTAATTGCTGAGTATGTAGTTTAAAATAACAGGACATATCAGTATCAGTTTCACTAGATATTTCTAAAGAGACATAAACATTTTCCAAGATTTTGCTCAATATTAATGTTATTAAATTTGTAAGATTAGACTAAATGTACTTTACAGTCTTTGTATGTACAAATGCAGAAGAATTCAGTACAAATGATAGTCTTTGTATGTACAAATGCAGAAGAATTCAGTACAAATGAAATTAATGTCTAGTAATAAATATGTGTGAAAAACCATATTTAAAGAAAACAATGGGTCCAGGATACCTACTAGATTGAAATGCATAAATAGCAAACAGTCTGTGTAAATACATCCTGTACAGGATACATTGTAATAAGTTCAAAAATAATTTGTCAAGTTGTAATATCACTGGTTTTACCCCAGTAAAATAATTGCTTTCAAATATTTATTATCTAGGCTCAGTTCAGTATTTTACCAAGATGTTATTGAGCAGTTCAGAAACATGAACACAATGTGATGGTTAAAATGACATTAAAACTGTATATTTTCAGCAGTGTATAAATGCTTGCAGTAGCACATAGTTATTGTCTCTTATAGTTAATTCAACAGTTGCAAAGAGTTAATGAAACAATTCTAAGTCATAAATTAAATTATGTGATTGCAAAATAATAAATTAATCAAGTAAAATTAAAACAGACACAGCTCATAACTAATAAAATATTTTCACAGAATGTTCTGCAAAAGAAAAAGTTGTTAAATACATTCAGGTTTGGTAGTAATACATGTTTTCATTGTATTAACTATGTAAAATTGCATTTCGACTTGTATCAAAAAAGACTAAAGGTTTTATTTCTTAATGTGTTTTTTATATAAAATGTTTTGAGTATGTTTAAAAACAGAGGGAATTGTTAGATATTATGAATATAAGAGTGAAATTAATTATGTTGTAAATATGCTGAAAGAAAAAGTTTGCTTGAATATATGTATAAAGTTTACAATGTGCATTCATACTATATGTATAACAGACAGGCTTCTCTTCACAGCATCAGAAAATGCCTAACAAAGCAATACTGGAAAACAAGCATCACATGATTTTCTCATGTTTGTAGAACAAATATCAATTAACATACATCCTTTTCTATAAATTCAGCAATACGTGATGTTTTTCCAGTAGGAACAGCTTATACAGATGTTTCCTTTCAGAATGGCATCCTCACATCAGCAAAACTGCTTAAATCACAAAAGGACAATAGAAAAGTCTAAAAACAGACATTATGTGACTTCCCACATAAGGCCAGAAAAACATACCAAGAGGAAATGTGTGTGTGACTAGCTCTGTATATAGCAATTGTAGTAATTCAGTTATGTGAGAGAAGGACAGAGAGAGGTATTTTGTAGAAGTCATCATTCATATCTGTAATGAAGGAAAACTTTGTAAATATATGCTACAAATCTGACAGACTACATGTGGTTTGTTATAAAATAAGTTATCTGTAACTGTGCTTATAGCTGCAAAATATATTTATCAGTGTGCAATTTGAAAGGCTTGGTGCTTTAGACAGACTACAGATGGAGTCATGCAAAGCTATGTGTCTTTGATTCAGCAGTAAACAGCACAGCAAGACTGTGTGTCTTAAGAAGACTTCAAATCCATCACAGCAGCAGTAAGCAGAGAGCATCCAATATAATTTTTCAGAGTTCAGGGAAGAGTTAAGACAGGCAGTGGGTGGCAGTGAAGAGTTAGCAAATATTTGGGTAACTACATCCAAGCTAGTAAGGGAGATGAGTAGTACAGGGCTTGGTGTGACATCTGCACTGAGGAAGGAGGAAAAAGAGACCTGGTGGTGGAATGAGGCAGTACAGGAGAGTTTACAGAGAATGAGGTTGGTGAAGGAGAAGTGGGATTGTCAGACAGATGAAGAAAGTAGACAGGAGTATAAGGAGATGTGGTGCATGGCAAAGACAGTGGTAACTAAGGCTGAGGATGGGGCATCTGAAGGGTTTTATGTAAAGTTGGACACCAAGGATGGAGTATAGGTCCCGCACTAATTAGCTAAACAGAGGCACATAGCTAGGAAGTATGTGCAGCAAATAAGGCTGATAAAGGATAATGGTGGAAATGTACTCACAAGCAAGGAGAGTGTGTAGAGCAGATGAGAACAGTCCTTTGATGGGCTGTTGAATAAAGAGAATGATAGAGAGACAAGATTGGATGATGTGGGTATGGTGAATTAGAAAGTGCAACATATTATCATGGAGGAAGTAAGGATGGCTATGAAGAGGTTTAAGAATGGAAAGGCTATTGGTCCAGATGACATATCTGTGGAAGCATGGAGGTGTTTAGGAGAAATGGCAATGGTCTTTTTAGCCGTCTTGTTTACTGTAATTTTGGAAAGTGAGAGGAAGAGTGATGAGTGGATAAAATGTGTTTGGGTACTGATTATGAGAATAAGAGTGGTGTGTAGAGCTGTAGTAACTACAGAGGGATAACATTGATCAGTCACAGCATGAGGTAATGGTAAAGGGTAGTGGAAGCTAGATTAAGAAGGGATGTGAGGAAAATTGATCAGCAGTATGGTTTTATGCCAGGAAAGAGCAGTACAGATGCAATGTTGGTTCTGAGAATGTTGATAGAGATGTACAGAGAAGGTCAGAAGTAGCTGTGCTGTGTCTTTGTGGACATAGAGACAGTATATGACAGGATGCCTAGAGAGGAGTTGTGGTATTGTATGAGGAGGTCAGGAGTGGCAGAGGAATCCGTAAGAATGCTACAGGCTATGTACAAGGCTAGTGTGACAGTTGTGAGTTCTGCATTGGGAGTGCCAAGTGCATTTAAGGTGGAGGTGGGAGTACATCAATGATCAGCTATGAACCCTTTCTTATTTGCAGGGGTAATGGACAGGGTGACAGACATGATCAGACAGGAGTTCATGTAGATTGTGCTGTTTGCAGATGACATTGTGGTCTGTAGTGAGAATAGGGTACAGGTTGAAGAGACCCTGGAGAGGTGGAGGTATGGCCTAGAGAGGGAAGGAATGATGGTCAGTTGGACTATGACAGAAAATATGTGTGTGAATGGGAGTGAGGATAGGGGAATGGTGAGGTTGCAAGGAGTACAGTTTGCAAAGATGGATAGGTTTAAATACTTAGGAACAACAGTTCAGAGTAATGGCGAGTGTGAGGGAGAGGTGAAGAAGAGAGCACAGGCAGGATGTGGGTGGTGGAGAAGAGTGTCAGGAGTGATTTGTGACAGGCAAGTACTATTAAGAGTGATAGGGAAGGCCTACAAGAGGGTAGTGAGACCAGCTATGTCATATGGGCTGGAGACACTGGCATTGAAAAGAAAGGCACGAGTCAGAGCTGGACATAGCAGAGTTAATGATGTTAAGATTTGCACTGGGTGTGACAAGGGTGGGCAGGATTAGGAATATGTATGTTAGGGGGTCAGCCCAGGTTAGACTGCTTGGGGACAAAGCCAGAGAGTGGCAGGATTATGTTGGTTTGGACATGTGATGAGGATGTATGCTGAGTATATTTGGGAAAGGATGAGGCTGCCAGGTAAGAGGAAAAGAGGAAGGCCTGAGATAAGGTGCATGTATGTGGTGATAGCGGACATGCAGATGGTTGGTGTGACAGAGCAAGATGCAGAGGACTGGAAGACATGGAGAGAGATGATTTGCTGTGGTGATCCCTAACGAGAACAGCCAAAAGAAAGAGAAGGTGATGTTATAATGTCAGTGCTCACAAGTTTCCAATTATTTGCCAGATATAACACAACTCCTGATGAAATAACTGCAAATATGAGGCACACATATGGTCAGTGTGCATAACACTGGACAGTTGAATGGTATTAGTTCAATATATTACACGCAGTTCAACACACACAACTGCAACAGTATTTCGGTATGCAAATACCTGTATAGGGCCATCACATTTCTGACACAAACATGTATATCATAGTTGTACTCACAATTAACATATGGATATCTGCAACATCCCAGTAGCTGGCCTAGCAGTGTCACAGTCAGTATTGTTCAACACACACTCCAGTAGTGGTCATATGTGAGTCATCCTTTCGTGGGGTGACTCAGGGCCCTGACCTGTGTTTTATGTCACTGCAGATAGACACAGATGCTATGGCCATAGGTTCTGATCAGCAATATATCAGTACAGCAAGTGTTGTTGAGACAATATTTGTTGAACTTCCTATTTTCCATGTTTACATATGCCCTATTACATTCCATTACATGCTTAATTGTTTGACATAACTGTCTTTTTTTATTTTCGGTTTGGTTGGTATAATCCTTCACTTTCAGTATGTGTGTCTGTCTATTTATTTGTTTTTGTCTCTCTCTCTATCTCTCTCACTCTGAGACAGATGTAGGATATACATCTGTTTTGCATAGGCAGCAGCTTGCCTTTTGTAGGTAATGCTCATGTGCACCAACTAGAGTCCCCCACTTGCTAATTGCATGTAGAGCAGCTGTGGTATCATTCCTATATCCAACAGCATGAAAACATACTCCTGTAACAGTACTTCATGTAGGTATTGCCCCTTTTCCTTGCCTGTGAGGAGAACTTCATCGAGGTGTGTGACAAACAGCATCACAGAGGGTATTTGGAAATATCTCTTACAACAAGCACTGTGAAGACAGCCCAACAAACTGGAGAAGAATGTTCCAGACATAGAGACAGAATGTAAGTATTGCTGTTATACAGTTGAAGTAATGCTAGTTTGACAGGGTTTGTGTGGATATGGCTGCTCTGTGTGATTTTAAGTCTGACAGTGTTATGTGGTTGACATAACTCTCAACTGTAGGGCTATCCGCAGACTGGCCAGAGTTTGGACTGTTATATTTGATGTGTTACTCACACATTTTGTGCCCTTGGAAAATTCAGTAGCATACTCTGAGGATTGCAGTCAGCAAATGGTAACATCCATGTGTGTTTCTGACTTCATATCCATCAGAACAGATATGTTACAACAAACCCTGTTACACCAGCAACTTTCTCAGTTTATAAAAACAATATGTCAATAATGCCCCTGTGTTTGGACCTCTGCTCCCCAAGTATGTCCGGCTTTGTCCAGAAGTCATATATCATTATGTAGTGACTTCAATGTAGCAGGCCTTATATATGAGGACAAAGCCTGGACATTCTGTGGGACTTTGTACAGTTGAGAGGTCTTTGTATTTCTGGCAACTGCCAGGATTGTGTAGCAGTGTATTGTGAATGTGTTATTTGACCTTTGAATGGAGGGGGGTAGATGTAAGTGTTATGGGTCCTTTTCTATCTGACTTTGCATGCTGCTCCAGTTTCTGGTGCTCTATCAGCTGTATATGTTTGTAGGGGAAGACTGAGATATGTCCCATACCACAGTCCAGTGTCAGACTACATTGTGAATTGGGGTAATATATGTAGGGGTAACGTGTGAGTGGCAAACATGATGATGATTTTGTTCACACAGTCCATATACTCTACTGTTCATTTGGCTTACCAGTATGTCACTGTGAACATTGTGAGATGGGTTATGGGCATGCACTTTCACACTGGTTTCTGTCAGTGCTGTTACATCCTTTAGTCTGTGATATATTTGCAATTACATATGTATTGCCCCATAGCAAAATTGGGTTAGTGTTGTGTCAATCTGCTTGTAGTTTAGACAGTGTTTGGTGACATGCCTAGCAGCTCATTGTAGTTTCACTACTGTGATGTTATATCCAGATATTTGTCAGATGTACTGTTGCCTGGCCCCATAAGTGTTCTGTATTTCTAACACATCAGAGGGATGATGTGAAAATTTATGTCAGTAACCAGTGGTAAGTAATTGGGTTTTGGACTTGGGCTATTCCAGTCAATATATGTTAGAACAGACAGGAGGGTGTTACTGCATCAAATGTGTCACCTTATCTACTCCAGTATTTGGATATGTCCCAATTTTCATGGCTTTACCCCCCCCCCCCCACTTTGTCAGACTTGGTCCAGATTTGTTGCACTAAGAGTTTCTGAGCATACCACTCAGCCTGCCAGATTGTTTCATACTGTCCAGGTTTATTGCTCATATTTCTGGTCTATTCCACAGAATTATTATTTTCATTTCTCTGGTAAATCACTGAGATGATGTGAGGATTTCTGTCACTAATTGATGACATACATTTCAGTTTCAGAATGTACATCCTTCATAACATGTATGCTGACACAAACTCTGTTACTGTAGCAACATTCTACATTTATAACTGCAGCACTTACATTATGACCCTAGTCTTGGCCCATTGTCCCCCCATTTTGACAGCCTTTGTCCAGAATTCTTGCACTAAGAGGTGGAAAGGTATGGTACTGAGGTATGACTCCACTATATGTTTTGAGCATCTATCTATATATATATATAATAACTGCAGCACTTACATTATGACCCTAGTCTTGGCCCATTGTCCCCCCATTTTGACAGCCTTTGTCCAGAATTCTTGCACTAAGAGGTGGAAAGGTATGGTACTGAGGTATGACTCCACTATATGTTTTGAGCATCTATCTATATATATATATATATATATATATATATATCTATATAAATATTATATATATATATATATATATATATATATATATATATATATATATATATATATAAAATCCTTTTTATTTATTTATCTATCTATATATATATATATATATATTTTTATATAAAAAATATATATATATTTATTCTATATGAATTTATTTTATATGTATATCTTGATATATCTGATGTGTATACTTTTTCATATTTATTTAGCACCATACACATCTATATGTGTATATTTATAAATACTAAACATGACTGATTCCACATTTGTTCCCTACTATTCTATATCTGTACTGAATTATATATTTGAAAAAGCAGCATTTATTACTACAGCTTAGATGTTGTAGTGGCACATTGCTTTGACTATGGTCAACTGGGTCCTGGGTTTGAGACTTGGTAGTGCTGATTATTTTGTTGCTGGGCAGAACAGTGGCTGATGGATACAGAGTGATTAAGGCACTTTTATGCAGCTGTAAGTGGGTTTGCATGGGATTCCGTAATGCTAACCAATGCCAACACACGGTTAACCATACTGGTGCTTAACCTGTGTAGGCATCACTTAGCATCACGCAAACTAACTTACTGCCGCTTACGGCTGCTTACTCTTGCTTATCCCCACACTAATTTCTTTAAAAGAAAAGAAAAGGGGTGATTGGAAAGTAGTGAACAAAGGGACATGCAGAGGGAAAAGCAATATGAAAGATAGCGATAGATGTGCAGGACGGTTGTAGGGATGGTCCCTAGCTGTCCATTTCTTCAACAGCAACAGCTGTGACTGTCTACAGAATTTGGAGGTGAATTTGGACACTCAAACCCCTGAGAGAGGGGTGAGGGCAACAGTAATGTGTTGTCAAGCCAATTGGACCAGAGTACAAGTGTCCAGTGGAAAGGTGTGCGAAACGGACAGCTATGTATGGGGTGTAATTTTTTGGGGGGAACGGATGCCCATTTTTTTTTAAGGTGAGAGTAGGATGTTGGGAAAAGATAGTAGGTATATTTGGGGAGGTAAGTTGGGTAGAAAAATGGACAAGACAGACAAGACAGCAGACAGGGGGGTATATGACACATGTAGGGGGTAAACATCTTGGACATGTAGGGGGGTTGGGAATTGGATGCCCATGAGCCCCAAATGGATACAGTGGGACTGAGATCCACACCCATGGGCAGTCAACACTGCACCTTCACTGCCCCAATGGTGGCTGTGCTAGGGGCTAAACAGGAGGGGCAGGGTGACTGTCAAGATGTGGCACACAGCCCTGAAGCTGGTGTAGCTGATCTCCAAACTCCTTTCAGAGCTCCCTATGCACCAAACCCTGGACCTGACTACGAGTGACAATTTCCTGTCAGTGTCCGTTCCAAGGGGGGACAGGCCCCTATCCCCTGAGGCAGTTCCACCTAAAGGTAGTGCAGGACCAATGGATGAGGAGGTCCCAGGTTGGGTCCCAGACATGCTGGGGCCCAGTGGCATGGCCAGATGAGGCGGGACAGGCAGATCTGCTGGGATTGGCCTTCCTAGATGTACTATGGTACTGAGGTTTTACAACATATCTTAGTTAGTCAAGAACAACACATTCCAAGATTAGTTTTAACAGCATGCATGGTGGGCCAACTGACCCCATAAAATAAAATTGAAACAGTTGCATAGCAAAATAAACACATGCATATATGGAACCACAGTGGCCATTATAACAGCAGACCTGTGGAGGAAATATCTGTTAACTCTACCTGACTGTTTCTACCCATATTCACATATTCAAGGTTACATAGGTGACATTGACAGGGGTGTCCTGCACTCATGCTGTGGGTGTGTGTGCTACTGCCTTACTCCACCTTGATTTCTGTCACCCTGGGATTTGGCAGCAGTAACCAGTAGCCATGACAGTGTGACACTTGAGGGACAATTATCAGAGGAGACTGGTGTATGTACTTCTCTTCCTGTCATTTGTAGCCTTGGGGTTGGACAGTGGGTGTTGTACAGAGTGTATGAGTACAACCTTCTTACAGCTAGTATAAACATTTCCTTACCTGGAACACCTGTGGAAGAAATATCTGTTTTCTACACATATTCACATATTCTTTGGTGAAATTATGCATACAGCTTACTACCACTCCCGGGATTCGAATCGTGCCTGTTTGTGACCAAAAGGTAAAACAAGGTTATCTTTCATCACAATGAGCTATTGGGGAACTGCTGTTTCTTGTTTGACTGCTTTCTGCCTAATTATCTCTTGTTTGGACAACCTGACTTGTAATTCTGACATTCATGCATGGCAGACAGTTCTTGTACTGTTTATTACTACTTTGACATATTACAATCTGGAAACAATGGTTAACACATTACTATTCAGGGATCAGATCTTGGTGCGTGGAACATTTAATATAGTTAATCTCCTGTTGTACAACTTCACAATCTTTGTCAGATGAGCCTCTGTTGATTAATGCTATTGGAGCCATAGCTGCTGTGCAGAACCTGTGATTCATACCACCACATAGCAAAGTAAAGACAACAGTCAGATGTTTTTGTTTTATTGAAGGGTACTGACACATTTATTGATATATACCCTATATGTCAGTATTACTTTGCTAATGTCTCATTTATTCATTACAGACAATACACATTTTAACCTACTGGCAGTTTACATTCTACTCCTTTCTATTTATTTGCCCTGAATACTGCATACTAGATTTGTACTCACCAGCCTCGCGACACAGCCATAGCAACCTGCTGGCATGGCCGTCCATGTTCATGGCCCTGTCATCTGCAGCTGTACAGGAGATAGAGAAACCTTTATGCATACCTATCCATCACATACACAGGCTGGACTTTGGCAAACACTAATTAATACTGATACTTACACACATCTGTGACATTCCCTGCCCATGCATCTTGGACCCACTAGACCAAGAACTCCTGCTTCCTATGTTTGAGGTCAGTGAAATGGTACTGGACCTGCTCACCAGTCCGCGAGATGCCAGTGACCCTGGTGAGATCACATGTGAGATGGTCATAGGCCTCCACTTTCTATTGGGAGCCCTGGTAATGGCCCTGAAGCAGTCTCCCCTCATGGTCTTTTACTAGGAGTCCAACCATGACCCTGGACTCCTTGAATGCCCCAGCACTGCACCCGAAAGCACAATTCCTCACCAACTCCTGCTATAGTGCCTGCAGTGATGAGCTACAACTGGTTATGGACTGTATTCCTGCCTGCGAGGTTTAAATAGGGATGATTTCCCACCCTTTGCCATCATTGGACCATTTTTCAATATGCTGAGCTACGCTAAGCAATGGACAAACCTGGTTAGCTAAAGTTGGCAGTGCTTACAGGGTCAGATGATGAGCACTACTTACTTATGTGCAAATCTGCTTAGCTGGGCTACTCATTGCTTAGCACTTATATTTAAGCAATGCTTACACCAACTAGGCAGAGCTGAGCGCTAGTTAGCATTGCTCAAATTTAATTTTATAGACTATCAAGTGTATGGGATTCATTAATCATTACTGACATATTATAATTTTATGTTTACTTTCCATGACACCACCCCCCATGTGCTTTCATTTACATTTATTCCTGTATGACTATACTGCATGGGGCACTTGTATTTATATGGGGGATTCACATCTTTTCTGGACTGACACCTCAATTTTGGACCTGCTACACTACACTGGTTGATAAATATTATGTACTACCTCATTTAATAAAACATAAGACTTTTAATACTGCTTTTACATGTAAACGTAAACAGCTTTCATTGGGTTTGAGCCGTGAACATCTGCAAGTAAAGCACAAGCTCTAAGCACTATGCTGCCTCATTTTGATAATTTTACCTGTATATTTCTATTTAGCTCCTTGGGATACTTAAGCTATGCTAAGAACAGCTGCACAACGTGCACACCCGCTCAGCTACACTTAACCTTTATTTGGGATGATAAAAAAAAAATTAGCATGGATTTTAACTTTTTCTCACTTTACAGGTATGTACATACCTCCAACCTCTTTGAACAAGAAATCTGGAGTACATTATAAGTAATGGTGACACAAAGGAACAAAAATAGGGATGATTTAGAAATTTTCTCTTACACAGCTTTAAAGCTGATAGAATAATGGGTTTTGCATTAACATGAATTTTCTGATATGTCTGATGTCTGTAACTCAAATGTCTCTCATTATATATTACTTTATCCTTCTCTGGCCAGATATGTGAGGCAAAACTTTGGACATTCTGCAAATATCTGTACAGTTGTGCAGTATGCCCGCAAATACTGTTGTTTACATTTCAAAGTGTTGTAATGGCACTTTCTAAGTGCAGGGGGCATGTTACATGTGCGGGCACTGCTGTAACATGCCCCCTGCACTCTTTCACAATTCATGTCTGTGTAGATTAAACAGCAGTGTGCCTTCATACATATGCAAGGTGCACTGCTGTTCTAAATAGACACAAACTGCTCCATGCAAGAATAGTCTTATTCTTGCACAGAGCTTTGTGAATCCCAAGGTAAGTCTTCCATTCACAAGAGATACTTTGCATATAGTACCTAAATTCTTGTTCCTGAGTTTTCATGGCCAAAAGCAATAAACAAAACTGGAGACAGAGGACATCCCTGCTGACTGACCATATCAATGATAATATCATTCATTGGATGCTTGTTTACTATATAGCACACTGGGATTCCTATAGAGTGCAGATATCCAGTTTAGGAACTTGTTTCCAAATCCCAGTTCCCTTAAAACTGTAAATAAAAATCCAATTCTGGTGAATTGAATACTTTCTTAATTTTATGGAAAATAACAGCCACATGCTCTGCTCCCTCTTTCTCTACTTGCCCCCCCAAAATTATTCATTAACCACTAATTAGTTTCCACTAACCAATCCTTAATAAAACCCATTTGATTCTCCTTAACCAAGTGGATATATCCCACAGTAATATGCTTGCCAACATAACTGCCAACATTTTTGCATCAACTTTTATTAATGATACAGGTGGATAATTCTCTGAATGCTGCCTATCTTGCACTCCCTTAGGAAGCAACACAATTAATACCCCGGTAAAGGAATCTGACAAGATTCACATTTATGCCCCAGTGCTAAAAATCATAGTCAACATATTTATTTACCGGGAAAGTCCTACTTGGAACAAAGCCAATTTTCAGCAGAGGCCCAGGGAGAAACACTTCAGACACATGTCTTTGGGACATGGGAGGGCACCCACATGAATGCAGGGAGGACATGCAGTTTCCACACAGAAGGCACCCCAACCAAGAATCAAACTGGAGAGCCCGTTGCTGTGAGGTGACAATGCTACTGCTACACCACTGTGTCATCCACTGTATCCTAGAACATTTTATAAAATTCAAACATAAGGCCAACAGATTTCTATGATTTTCCCTTCTTGAGATTTTTAATCACCTGTATGACCTCTTCTGATGTAATACCTTTATCCATCTCATCTTTTTCCTCATCTGTCAAGCATCACCCCTTCCAGTTAAAATAACTAATTTGCCCCCCCTCTAATCTATGTCTCTCCCCATTTTTTGATACATACCAGTCTCAAAAAAATTCCCATGAAACCTGTTTAATTACTGGGGTATTCTGGACTACTCTATTATCCTTGTCCAGAGCTGTAATGATACAGAAGACTACCTGTTTAGCCTTAACATTAGTAACTAAGCATTTACTCAACATCTCCCTCCTGTACCACCAAAAAACGTGAGCTTGAATAAGACCCCTTTCTACCATTGTGGTTTCATCCTTCTCTATGTCTGTAGTTTGCACATAGATATTAACTACTCTTCATCTTCAAAACATCACCCTGCTGTTTACACCTGTTTTTAAATAACCTTATGCCCTTTTCACCATCTCCTTATATTTATATTATGTACCTTCTCTCAATGTTCATCACAACTAATTAAATACCCTTGAAAAGAACATTTCTTCCCACCACTCAGAGGGTGATGTTACCTTCTCTTTTCCTGTAATTCCACAGCAGAATCTCTTTCTCTACCTGTCCATCCATTGGCTTGCCTTTCATTTCCATCTACCCCCACTCTCTGTGTAATTGGAAGTAGTGATGTCAACATTACATATGCATGGTCATAGATGCACCTTTCCCCTATCATAACTTTTTCAACCTGCCATAAGCCTTTTTCACATAGACAAAAAAATGGCTTTTCTTCTGGCCTGTTTTGGTTATATTTATAGAAAGAAAAGTACATTTTTCTGCCTTCAGGTGATACCACCCCCAGATATCAGCCCACCCCACCTCTGACATCCATAGAGCAACAACCTCTGTGGCTTGTAAATTCTTTCCTTATGCCCAAATTTTAGATACCACTTCCAATCCACAAACAAATTGAAGTCCCCATATATAACTTCTCTCTCAGAACAGAGAAAGTGTTCTTGCCACAGTGCATAAAATATAAAAAAAAAGAATGGGGAATCAACTTTTGGTCCATATAGGTTCATAGGTGTATACCAGAATAACAACCACTAGGGCTGTTATAAGCCTAGCCATGTAACCGAAATGTGACCCACAAATTTGATTTATATAGGTGGTGATTTATGGACTGCCTTTCTCCATAAGAAACATAAAAGCCAGACCAGGGATGAATTTCCAATTACTCATCCATTGGTCTACGTTGTACTTCAAAAGGGATAGGGAGGAGCTCTGCTTCACATGAATGGGGAGCCTATTCCAGAGAATGAGAATTCTTTGAGAAACATATCTGTCTTTCCAACATGTCCTATTTATGTTGCAGGCAAAATTTAGGTCTCTTAATCTAGTAATTCTGATGCTGTTTGTTTTGCAGATGTGCAAAAGGTTAATCAAAACAGGCTCTAGGGATGTCCTTTACACCAGGCAAAGATCACCTCTCAGAAGTCTGTATGATACCAAGTAAAGAAACAGGGCTTTGTGGCTATCAGAGTAGAACATTGTGTTTACTCCTTGTGTTCTTTTTGTAAGGAACCTTTGAGGAAATTCTAGTTTCTGCATGTGTCTGGTCAGGTATATACTTAACGAGGCCTTATATTGCTCCAAGTTTTCAACCATGTGTGAACTTGTGTGAAAAAAAAGACTCCACAAAATAAAAGCAGAGGATTTATTAACAACAATACCAAAAGCTGTTTAATACAATATACACTAAGTTAAGCACTTTTGCCTGGAACACCCCCAGGCTTCTTCAGAACATTTTTTAAATGTAAAAGACTAGTTTTTATACATCATAGCAACCAATTATGACACTAAAAAGACCCACTCAGTATCTTCAAAAACAGTTAACCCTATGTTATCTGTCAAAAAGTAGCAAAAATACAGAAAATTAAAAAAATTACAAAAAATGATTAAAATTGTGCATGATTTGTCACAAATACAATTAATAATATAAAATGTTTTAGCTTCATGCTAAATATCCACAGTAATGCTTAATGATATTAAACAATGTGTTACGGAATTAAAGTTTAGCTGCTCTTAATTTCAAAACACTGTTGATGCTAATATGTTCATTTAAACCAGGGCTTTTTGCTGCATCTAATTTGATCTGCCAGAACAGTTCCCTGTATTCTGGTCTGGGTTCACAACTTCCACCCCTGGGATCCTGTGTCACTTGCTCCAGAACAAAAAATGTAATCTTAGAATTTTTGCAACACCTATTATGTCTGTACAAGGCATTAGTTTCTTTTTCATGTGTTATATCATATATATGTTCATATACGCTTTTTCTCAGAGTCCTTTTCGTTTTACCAGTATAAAAGCTTAAACATTCCTCACATGAAACTAAATATACCACCCCTCTACTGTTGCAATTATAGTGTCCTGGGGTTATTAACTGAATACTTCTGGCTTTCAAAAAAAAAAAAAAAACACTTCCTTTTCTGCCATATAATTACACTGACTGCAAAACCCATACCTATATGTGGCCAGTCTCCTCTTGTTGAATTGTTGTTTGTTTAATTCTGTTTTCTCAAACATTTCTTTTAAATTCGTGTCCCTTTTTCTAATGAACTTAGGTGCTTCTTGTATAAATTTGCTTGCTTCCGTATCAACAGTTAATAACCCCCAATATTTTCTAATAATATTTTCTACCGCAATGCAAGCTGGGGAGTATGTATGCACAAAAGCCAAACTGTAACAGTCATTGCTTGTATTGCTGTTTGTGTTAAATTGTGTACCTTTTCTTACATAATATGACCTAATTAGCCCTCTTAGTTTTTATTTTTATGGGCATTACCCTTCCTGATGTTTAGTAGAATTGTTTTCCTTTTGTTGTGTATCCTGTTTAATTTGGGAAATCACCTGGGTGGTTTGTTTCTAGGGTTAGTCCTGGGTTTACTTTTGGTTGGCACAATGACCACTATGCAGCCATTGACATGGTTGTACAGTTTCTAAGAGCAATTCAGCATAGGCCGCTGTGCTCTCTGGATTTGGAGAGGCATTGAATTTTGACAATCCATTACTTAATAAATGGTAATTTGCTTTGGAATAGTTCCTGTTACTTGTTTTAATAGGATTACAGAGCTGATTTTGAAGGAGACAGCTTTATGGTTAGTTATTACCAGGGAGGATGAGACATTGGGGTAGTGCAGCATTCTCCCATATTTCTGGAGCCTCTAATGGGCGCATTCACTATTTCATCAAGGATGTTTGCATTTATGAAGTCCAGGAATCTCTGCACCTGTAGATTTGAGGCTGTGTAGGATTCCCACTCTATACAGGGGTAATTAAAGTTTCCCATGAGTAGGATGTTAGGTTGGATGGTAAATGTCTTAAGTCCACGTATGCACTGTGAGCTTCTTGGAGGGTAACTATAGCTGGCTAGCATATGCTACAGAGTTTTTCTATGGTGATCTTGACTCAGCAGAACTCCAGGTCTCATCCTGTTTGATCAGATATATAATGTTTCTATTTTTCATTCTTGCCCATCAATAAATATCAATACCTGCCATTATCCATTTCCCCTCCTGATCCACTTTTACCCATATAGCTATAATTTTCCTAGCTAAAATTACTATTCATCTCTTGCTTCCCCACTTTGCCTTACTGCACCTGTAATATTTCTATCCTTCCCACCTATGTTTAAAGCTCCTTTCCTTTTCAGTTTAATTTCCTGCAACATAAATAAATCTACCTTCAATCTTTTGAGTTTTTTTTTAATCATTCTTCTCTTGATCAGGTGGAAAATCCACCCTTATTTTCCAACTAACCACTTCAACCTGTAAATCATGCACCCCTATTCCTTCCATTCCCTTGTCTCAGCTTCTCCTTAGTATTAGGGTATAATTCCACTAGGACCCTTGGACCCCTCCCATATTCATGCTTGACATGGGGCGATCTTGTGCACTCAAGCAGCACCTTAGAATATACTCTTAATAAATGACCCCCCCCCCCTTACCACAGTCCTTTAGAACTCACCCCTTGCTTTACTGGGTACCTGTACCCCCAAAAGCCAAAGTCTTTAAATCCATAAGCAAAAAATATTACCCTCAAGATCTAAAAGGGAGCCCTGGAGCTCCTACATAGACATACCCATTCCCTTGTCCAAAGCATATGTCAAAACCACAAGAGCAAAAAAAAAAAAATTCTTATCAAAATAAACCTAAGAAAATGAAAATTGTAAATTTTGTTTTTTGCACCAATCCAACTTGTCAAATATAATTGAATTTTATTGTATCAGAATGTCTATGTTTAAATAAGTATTATCTTTCTACTGTCTATGTTCAGCCTTCAGCTGTAATGTGTCTCCTACCCATTTGATAATTGCACCTTCTACCTGACAAACATACTTGAATTTCATTGTACCAAGTTCATCCTGTATGCTCTGTACATCTAAATGTCTACTTTGATTGTACAGTTTACATTCTAATTATGTTTCTGTGGAGCCTTTCTCCCTGGGCCTCCCCTGAAAATGGGCTCCACTCGGCACAGTGGACTATCCAGTTAACAAATGCCAATAAGTAATAAATAAATAAATAAATAAATAATAATAAATGTAACAATCAACATATGTCAGACACACTATTTTTGACCATAATTAACGATAACTACAGTCTTTTAGCAAATATTTTCCCCAGCCCTCAATACTATTTTGATCACATGTTCCAATGGTCAATGACTAAGCATTAAAGATCCATTGCAAATACAAACCACATTACTTTTTAGAAATACATATGTCTGCTATCCTTCACAGCTTTTTTTGAGTGGTTTACAATACCTTTATCCTTAGAAACAGGCACATCACCATCCATGTCCCCCATTCTTCCATACTTCCACTGACACATCTGCTTTTATTAGTACTGTGCCCAGACATGAATTGCCATGTGTCTAAACATCAGTCAGTTGTTTAGACACATTTGACTCATCTCCCTGCACATCCAACTTATTGAATGGCTACATAAACTTTGCAGGTTACAACTGAGAGTTGTGACTGCTACCTATGCTTTCTGACATGCCTTCACCTTTTCTCTGCTCCACTTTGGTACTGCATCAATCTCCTGCAGTTCCTCCTCAGTACTAGAGTCGTACCCACTGCAATGACTATTGTGCAGGCCCATCTGCTGTCAGGCTGCATCCTTTTTACCATGATTCTGGGTACTTCTAACATCTCCTTTTCCCTTACTAGCTATGCTGTAGGGCATCATCATTTTTATAAATGGAGACCCTCCACCTATTAAAAAATGCTGAGCATGATCTGGGGAAATAAAACACTTCCTGCCCCCACTACTGCCACTAAAACTGAAGCGTAGACAATCCATAAAGGTGAAGCATAATGCCTCGTTTCTTTCCTAATGTCAGCAAATGCATCCCTTTTCAAATACAAAATTATTTAAAAATGTTGTTAGAACCACACTATCACACTGATAAACTATACACCATGAAGCAGATAGGCATTGCTCTGCACCCACTGCTGTTATATAAAATCCTAGAGATGTTAGAGCCAGTCACCATAAAATGAAGAGACTGCAGGAGTGGATCCACTGGCAAAAATATATCATCATCATGTCTTGAAAGCATTTTCAGCAAAAAAAAAATAAAAGTTAAGCCACCATGTCAAGCTGCCACCCATGCTCCCCACTGTAGCCTTATCTTCAGTCTTACTTCTATTGTCACTGTAAGCTTTCCATATCCCTATGTCCCTCTTTCACTTGTCATGCCCTAGATTTAAACTCAGCTCTGTCTTTCTTAATCTTGTTCCATTCTTCACTATCTCTCCCTCGTATTGAATATCCCATCTGCTCTCCTAATCCCCATTTCACCTTTCTAAATGCCCTGTTATACCACTGATCAGCACTCTGTATAACAGCCATTCTGCCTTCTTCGCCCCATTCTACATCTTCAATATCCTTAAAGTACCTTTGATACTCTTCTTCTCCCTTTCTACCAGCCTTTAACATTGTTGTTAACATTTAACATACATATCCTTTACCTGCTTAAATACTTTGCTGATATACTCCCAAACGTTTTTATGCCACAGTCTATTTTTACCGTAAATATGAATCATTGCTAACAGTAAACTCACTTCACCCAGTTCAAACACTTCACTCCATGAACTTCTCTCTATATATTTGAATGTTTTTATCTATCCTATATAAGCCCCCCACCCAATCAAGCAGACCTTCCATTTCCCATTGCATTCATTTCATTATCCGACCCTCTCAAATGTTGTGATATGTTAACTGCTGCCTTATATTTGACACAATCAGTGATACCTTTTTCCTTAATCAACCTCAAGCTGCCTTTCACAATCATTCTGTTTTTTGCTTTTCCACACAATTTTTTTCCACATAAACTGAATAGCTTTCAAAATCTTCTCATGAGGCATTATGCCTTTATGTATGTCCATATAAATTATATTCAGAAGAATTGTTGTCCTTGTCAAATCATTCCCTTAAAGAAAGCACTCTTTTATTTCACACACCCATTAAGTTACTAGCCTTTGCCTTCACCCCTCCAATTTCCTCACTCTTATGTCTTCCCCCTGTACTTCTTCAAGCCTAAATACTTCTCTCCCCAAATCAGCCACGGCAGTCATGTTTTCTGCCATTGCTTCTTCCCTACTGCTACCATTATCATTTTTTTGTGGTAGTACTACAACCCTGATTTCCTTGCAAGGTCCTTGAAAATCCCTAGAACCCCTGGTAACTGCCTCGGTATGTCCCTTAGCTATAGCACACAATCAACTCAGAATCACTAAAAACTACACCTATTATCATGAGTTTCTGCTTCCAGTAAGGCCTTATAAACTTCCAGCACTAGTAGTTCTATGTCCACTATAAAGAGAGGACAATTTTGTATCATACCTCTGTTCAAATATTCCCATCCAGACTTACTCTCGTTAAGAGTCCTCTATTACATAGATTTTTATATAATATGTTCTCTTCATTATCCATCTCCCCTTTATCCATCTAGCCTTTCCAACCATCTACTCCAAAACCATAAACAAATAATCCAACCTGTATTATTAAATGCTTTCTGAATATCTCAGTCTGTCTCATCTCATTCAACACATGCCACACAATAAAATGTACAAGCACCCTCTGATAATCTGACATCCTTCTCTTTACAAAACCTGTTTTACTCCCCAATTAACTCTGCTACCTCTTTAGGAATCTGCCTACCTTCCCTTTCTTCAAATAATGAATAGCTTCCTTTACTTCTTTTCCTATCTTTTATCCAACTCTCTATTATTATACTCTGCTCTGACATTCCCCTTCCATATTACATACATTAATTTCACCCTCTTGTGACATTCCTATAACCTTTCACAGTATTTCCTGTATTATTCTCATGCCTCCATAAAGGATGTTGACACACCTTTTTCCATTAAAGTCACCTTCTTTGCACATATCCTTCCTTCCACATCTCCCAGTCTTTAGTATAATAATTTGGTATCCACTTAACTTCCCTGTCACAAATTTTCCCTTCTCCCTACACCCATCTGCACCTTTGAGTCCTTCCATGCACTTTACAGAATTTTAATATTTTCCATTTCATCCAACACGTGTTTTTCCATCTCCTGAACCATATGTTTGAATATCTCATCTTTTCTTGTAATCAAACCGTTTCTGTCTCTTTCTTACTGCACATACTACTCATATACACTTTCATGCTACAGTCAATGCTGCCATAATTTCATCCCATTCTGTACTTCCCCTATCCTCATTAGCATTTTTTACTAAAACTTGATCCACAATATCTTGCAACCATCTAATCTGATGGCTTTTACTACAGTGACCTGGATTCCATCTCCTTGACAGTTCTTCGTCCACAGTCACACATCAGTCCAGGGAACTAAATTACGATTTGATAATCACCCTTCCTCTTATTCACCCTCTTTAATTTACTTGATGTTTCTCGGTCTACTGACAATGTATCTAACTTACAAACATGGCACACTTCCTGTCTTGAAAAATGTATCCCTTTTCTGATTCCTTATACTTCCATTAGTCTAATCCTACTCATTTTCTCCTCAAAGGCCATCTGCAGATTCTGTGGAACTCCTATTTTACATATAATTCATCTTTGTTTGGATTCAGTGCTTGAAATCCTTCCTCATTTTTACTCGATCAACCTCCTGTTTCATTTCCATCAGTTTTGTCTAACATTTTCTCACTTCTTCTTTTACATACTTTTTTAATCTGTAAAAGCAAATCATCAGTACCACCTTACCTCCCCATCTACCTAATGGCCACCTACCTTCACCATCTACTGCACTAACATTCTCTGCTTGTGGTTTTCTCTTGTCATTACACCTTGTCTACTTTTCCCTCCTCCTCCACATTATTTTACTTCTAACCACTCAAACCTTTTCCTATCTAACTTTAAGACGGTATTGCTTCTCAGCTTCATTTCCTTCAGCAGCACAATATCCAATCTTTCTGTTGTTGCCTCTCTTTTTATGAGATTGTACACCTTCCATTCTAGGTGGCAAACTTCAATCCCCCAACAAATTTCTACCCCAAGTGTAGAAATGCCACAGACAAACGGCCCTTGAACAGGCAATATCTCACTACCTTTGCCCTCTGGTAAGGGAAAACTGTCGCTCTGATTACCCATCCCAAGGTGGTACACCTGATTCATCTTTCTTTGCCATTAAATGTGCAATGTCACTTCACATCCAAACATCACCTCTTTCTAGCACCAGAAAGTAGATTCCTAATTATTTTTTATTAAACATTTAACATAATATCCTAACAAGGCATTTACTGGTAGAGTATTTAGATGATAATCATTTCCTTATGAATATTTACAATATAATCCATACAATAGTCCAGTTTCCATAATGACCCCACCATAACAATTATCATACTCTCAATTTGGCTTATCAATTAAACCAAACCACAGGTTGCAGGTTGGCTTAATGTTTAAGGTGTATACCTTAAAAACACAAGGTGCAGGGTTTGCTTCTCACTTTTGGGCACTGTCTGGTTGTTAGCTAGGCATGTAATAGTCTGTAGCAGATTGCCTGGTATTTACCTATGAATTATCAATAAAGACATATCAATCCCATCCAAATGGGGAATGCACATTCACATTTAACATGTCATTTGTTCAATATCACTATGCAGTGCTCATATAGCCCTTAAACACTTTTAATCCTGCACAGCACGCTAAACAATTAGTTAGACCAGTATTCCCATCAGTCTTTGCTTTATTCTTCAACCTGTGCTGAGCTAGAATAAAGAAGTTGCTAGTAAACATTAAATCCCACACTACATTTCACCTTATCCACTCCCTTTAATAACTGTCTAATAAAGCTATGGATTCTAAAAACTTTGAACATTTGTATACTTTAAAGCTATACAACTGAGACCTTGATATATATATATATATATATATATATATATATATATATATATATATATATATATATAGATATAGATAAATATAGACAAATATAGATATATACAGATATATATATATATATATATATATATATATATATATATATATATATATATATAGATAGATATAGATATATAGATATAGATATATTAAGCAGATGGCTATATATCAAAGTGGAAAAAAGATGAGCAAACTGGAAGTAAGAGAGTCATGGCAACGTTAGGGTTTTTGAAACAAGCCTTTAAAGAGAATTGAAATAATTATGCAGGACATTTTATATCTACAAAGTTCCAGGCAACATATTAAAGACTAAACAAGATAGGGATTAGAAAAAGGAGATTGTGCAATAGGAACAGCTAAGGATACAGAAAATAGACAAGACATGGCAGGAAGTTATTGCAGGAAACTGAAAATGAAGCCATATAATTATTTGCAAGTAAGCTACGAGTGTGACACAGTAAGTATGAAGAAGCCATGCAGGTCAAACAATGCCTTCCTTATCAAAGACTATTGACAAAATATAGACAGAGACAGACAGACAGAAAGGTCTAGTAGGATATCTAGTGGAATCAAGAACAGAAGATGCTGTAAAGAAATGCATAATTACCAAGGCGTATAAAATATCACATGATAATTAAAATAAGAGAACACAATAAAAGACTGGCAGTGAAGATATGAATGACAAATTACAAAAAAAATTGTAAGGCCACAGAGTATGCTGCAAAGTCAAGATGATTTAGGATATTTTCATGGAAATGCTTACACAAGTACTTTTAGACCTCAAGCAGACATCATAGGATTTTCCCTCAAGTAGAAAGCAGATGTTGGAGATATTAATGGACTGAAAAAATAAAAATAGGAACACATTTTCTGAGAATGTGATAAGTAAAGTTGTTTAAAAAAGTAACATCAAACCAATTCTGCAATGTGCAGTCATTAAATTTTGACATTTCAGATAAATGATTCATCTCTGTGTTACTTAGAATGGACCTATTACAAACATGATTGCATCTTGTCTACCTACTGTATATGTACATTAAATCAGTCATAATTCCAAGCACCCTCTAACAACTAAAAGCAGTAGTTGACAGATTCCACACACTGTTTGAGCAGTCAAACTAAACCTTACAAGATGCACACCCCCATTTTACCATTTTTAACGTTGGGAGTCTGCCAGAAGGGAGTCAGTGTCCACAACAGTTCCTCTCATTCTATCCTTTACATCTCTATGCCCCTTCCTCTATCTTCATCTCTGTAGTTCGATCATATCATTCTCTGTTAATTCCTTCACACTTCCACTCTGTAGACTGTTCACCACATGTGCACCAGAACACAGTACTTTATGTAGAAAGCAGAAGAGTTGTTGTGTCTTTCGGCTTTTCCCGGTTAGGGGTCACCACAGCGGAACTCCGGTCTGCTAATGATTGGCAGTAGATTTTTTACGTGCCGAGTTGCCGGCCCTGACGCACAACCTTCAACGAAGGTACACCTATTCACGCATGTCTCCACACAGAAGACACTCTAGCTGAGAATCGAACAGGAATATGTCTTACTGTGAGGCGACAACGCTACCGCAGCACCACCAGTAACTGTTTGAAATACTAGAATTTGCATGTGTTTCTAACATGAAGACTGAATGGCTGAAAATCCAGACTTACATATACTGTCAGAGATTGCTATTTCTTAGAGTATTCATTTTTCCCTGAGGTAAGCAATTTCAGAATTAGTATATTTTAGATCAGGAGCAGAGGGCTTGCCCCCCCCCAACATGAGAGGTGTGGGGGGGTCTTGCCCCACTGCAAAAAAAATCAGTTTAAAGGAAATGGGTGCTGTTCAGTATTCACCCTACTTTTGCATGTTAGACTGGTCAGCTTTCTCCCCTTACACTTCTCCATTCTTAATTAAATGCTCAGTTGTCAGCAGGCTGGGTCACATCTTCTGAGATCACAGTCCTCTTTCTCCACTGATCTCGTCTTTCACTCTGTCATACCCCTTGCACAATCCTCATTCCTAATGTAATGCTCCAAATTGTTACTTATTCCTTTGTCTTTTCCCACTCTTACCTAATTTTCTTCCTCTGCTTCTTTTCTCATATATTTATATATTTTCTTATATATTTATATATTTTCATGTTTTTATGACATACATTTAGGGTGTTGACATTTGCACAACCATATTAATACCTTTTATATTTATATTCTTATACTGATATATTCTTTTGAAGTGACTTTTATTTGGTAGAGGTTTTAACTAATCAAGGAAATTATGTCATGTAGGATTTCCTATTTAAAACAGTTACTTTCCTGTAATTCATTGTATCTGATGAAGTTCCTGTGATAATTTTTGGAACGAAAGCGGTTATACCTATCTACTTGTTGTATTTAATAAAGGAACCTGTGTTCTGAGAGACTGCTGAGAATATTTTTTTTTTGTTTTTAAAGTTTGTACTGTTAGTTGTTGCTTAGATCTCTGTTGAAACTGCCCCCCCCCCCCATTTTTTGCAGTGTCTTCAGTTGGTGTAGTAACAGCTGCATTCAAATTGCTGGAACCTGTGTTCTGAGAGACTGCCTAACAGATTATCTGCAAATATACAGAGCTGAGTATATATTTTTTTGTTATAGTGTTTGTTAATTGTTGCTTAGATCTCTGTTGAAACTGTTGTCTCACTGTTCTGAGAGACTGATCGGCAAATATACAGAACTGAGAATATTACTTTTGGTTTTAAAGTTGCACTGTTAGTTGTTGCTTAGATCTCTGTTGAAACTGCCCACCATCCCTATTTTTGGTTTGTAGTTTAAATTTGATGGCTTTTGCAGTTGCCCGCCCCACTGTAGATTTGATCTGGGACACTCCCCCAGTCCCATCTCTTTACCACATTCTACCTAATAAACTCTTTCTGCACTTGCTTTTAGTCCTTTTTAATTTAATTGCATTTTTTAAAATGTGTTTGGTCTAATATTGCTGCATACTCAAGTGTGCTAGCTTGCACTGCATGTGAATTGTTTTTACTACTGTTTTTGCTACTTTTCTGTAAAAAAAAAAAAAAAAAACTGTAAGTCTGTTTCCTACCTTTCCTGAAACTAGTGATCCAGATACAGATTTGCTGTATCCAGGACTGTATGTATGCTTCTGAGGCCCCCAAGCCTTTCTGTGTTGGAGGGAAGCCTTCTAGCTTATCAGTGGGAGTGGTAAGCACTAGGTAACCTGTCTACCACATAAGGAGTGGTTCTGGCCCAGAAATTGCAGTTATTGGCCGTTTGAGCAATCTTCCATCTCTCTCAACTTTCTGATTTGAAAGCCTGCATTTGGACTTGTTTCTGTCCTGTAACTCGTCTAGTGCAGATACAGATTCTTAGTTTTAGCACTTAAATTTGCTTATTCATACTCAACACTTGTTCAGAACTTGTAAGCCCTAGATCAACTTATCCACACCCCTACCAGGGGCAACAATATCCTAGACCTAGTCATTACCAACATGAGTGACCGGTGATCTACACCTGAAGTCAACTCCTCATTGGTCCGATCCAACCATAAGCTTATGACCCTTGATATCCACATCCCACCCCCCCTCCCCCATTAAGGAAACCACAGTAAAACATGTCTCCAAAGCCAGCTTCATGCTTCTTAAGACAGAAGTGGTGGACACCCATGCAGATGGACAATACCGTTACAACTGCTGAATCCTACACAAATGCACTCTTTAAGCACTTACACAAGTGCATGGATCGTGCTATCCCAAACAGAACCAAGACGCTATCCTCCAAAAAAAGGAAGCCAATCTGGTGGTCCCTTGTCATAAACAAACTGTACAACAGAAGGAAGAAACTGTTACAAAAGAGAGTAAAATCCCATGAGTGGAGGAGCTCACTGGTCAGCCTCAGTAAGAAGCTGAGATCCCTTATAAGATCCTCCAAAGCTAGCTATGAAAACAAAAGCACCACTAAATCCAAGGACAACCACAAAGCATTCTATAGCTATGTCAAGAATCTAGATGGCAACACCCAGATCTGCTCTGAGTTACAGCACAAAGGCATGAAAATACAGAACCAACTGATATTGCCAACATCCTGGCAGATAGGTTCAGTGCTAACTTTACCCCCCTCTCACCCCCTAAAGGGCCCATTGTCTATACAGGAAGAATGCAGAGTCCCTGTAATCACAACTATGCAGGTAAAAGCTGCACTCTCTAAAGCCAAAAACACAGCATCCATGGGACCGGACAACATCCCAGGTTGCATTTTACATGAACTTCATAACGAACTGGCTCCGCACTTAAGCACCATGTTCAATAATAGTTTTGCATCCGGCTTTGTGCCCACTGAATGGAGCACAGCAATAGTTATCCCACTCCACAAAGGGGGAGCCACCACTGATCCCAGGAACCTATTAGCCTGACGAGCCTGGTCTGCAAGGCCATGGAATGTATCATCATGGAACTCATAAATAAAGACATTGGTAACCTCCAAACTCTGGATCCCACCTAGTTCAAGTTTGTGAAAGGCAGATCATGCCTCCTGAACCTGATCAACTTCTTTGAGGCAGTCACCAAAGCCATGGATGAGGGTAAGGTGGTTCACACAGCCTATCTTGACCTCGCCAAGGCTTTCAACACCAACCCCACATTCTGGAATTATAGCTAAACTCACTAAACTAAGTATAAATCCCAACATCACAAGATGGGTCACCAACTGGCTCACTGACAGAACCCACACTGTAAAAGTTGCAGACTCCAAATCTGACCTCAAAGCAGTGACAAGTGGAGTACCACAGGGTTCCATCCTGGGACCTCTCCTGTTTGGTATCTACTTCTCTGAAGTACAGGCTAACACAGAAGGCCTCTGGCTAATGAAGTTCGCAGATGACTGCAGACTAGGAGCCATAGTCAAGTCCCCAAATGATGTGGACATCCTAAAGAAGGGCCTCACTGAGACAGATGCCTGGTGTCAGAGCCATGGCCTCAAGCTCAATGCCAAAAAGTGCAGTGTCATCCCCTTTGGTAAAAACTCTGTACCCATGAACTACCACATAGGCAGAAATCTACTTAGCACCAAATTCATGATAAGAGACCTTGGGACCTAGGTGGACAGTAGTCTCTCCTTTGATAGTCAGATCACCACAGTAGTCAGGAAGTCCTTCTACATGGCACACCTCATCATAAAAGGGTTCTCATCCAGGAAAAAAGAGGTCATTGCTCCCCTCTACTCATCACTCATTAGATCCATTATAGAGTACAATGTCTCTTTTGGAATGTACCTCACAAGACATCTGCAGCAGCTGGAAAGGCCACAGAAGTACCTCACAAAGAGGATTACTGGCCTCAAACAAATGTCCTACAATGACCGCCTCAAAAAATTCCAGCTTTACTCCATAGCATATCACCTACTCCGAGGTGATCTCTGTCTAACATATAAAGCTATGTCAAACCCAGAGCTGTTGGACATGCTACACATAAAGAAATCCCAATCCCTCCGAGCTACACGCTATAGGGACCTAAACCTTGTCACCACAATAAACAGGACATGCTGGAGAGATAGATTCCTATCCCAGAGACTTCCTATACTCTGGAACAAGTTACCCATCTATGTCAAGCAAAGTTCTTCATTAGCACTCTTCAAGTAAAATCTTGATGAGTGAATGGGAAATAGGAAATACACCCCGGGGATCACTTCTGTGTCTCTACTGGACAGTGGCACAGGAAAATAACTTTTTTGGGTGGCATAAGCTATGGAACCTTGCTGGCTAGGCTTATGTAGGCCCTTGGGCTGATAGCCTAGTACCTACCTATGAACCTATACATACTTTTGAATTGAATTGGACGTGTCGGCTTGATTTAAAGTACACATTGGACTACTTCAGGTTCTACTGGCTCTTATTGCTTGCACTCTGCCTGTGTGACAATTTTCTTGGTGATTCTCTAAACTAAGCTTCACTATATTCCTGGCTGAATGTAAGAGAATTTACCATTATCTAATAACTTACTTGGGCAAGGCAAGATGAAATATGTGAGCAGTCTTTCTAGTCAGGCCCCCAAACAGAATACTCAATACTCTTAGATTTCTCTTTGTAATATCTAAAACATAATTTCCAAGAGGATGGTAGAATGACCTCATCTGGTCACCTGATTCTTAAGTTCTCACAGTATTTCCCTTTGAAGCTGAGACAGGAATTTAGCATAGACAGCTACAATACACATCTAACTGTTGCAGTGTCTGGGGCTTCCCCTCTTTTTACTGAACTAACAAACAAAGGCTTTTTTCAGACTTAGCATCTTCAGTCCTATTCAGCACTGCGAGGTGCCATTATAATGGTTTAATAGCTCATTTACATTTCCCTTATTTTTCTTAAAGTAAGCTTGCTGTTACATTTAATTCAGTTACAATAATACATGTACACTTCTTTTCATTCCAGCAGGGTGCACTGTTGATACATTTTAATACAACTAACACAAGCAAAGCTCACAAATACATTTCCAACACAAGCATCTGTACAAATCAGTTTGATATACAAATGACATACATTTCTAATACATTTGTAACACAAGCATCTTGTATAAATTAGCTTGATATTCAAAGGACATATCATTCTTTACCAAACTCCAGCTGGCTATGCTGGCACTTGCCCATATCATCGCACTCATACCAACAAAATTCCTGATGTAAAATTATCTTCAAAAAGCAATTGCAAGTTTATGCAGCTAAACACTAGGAGTCTAAACCTAAAACTGCACTCACTGGAATCAACCCTCACCTTAAAAGATGCTGACATATGTGCACTCACACAGCCTTGGTTTAGGGTTGCGGAAAGCACCCCCATCATATTGGGATGTAATACCTTCCATAAATTCAGACCACAAACTCAGAGTGTGAGAACTAAAGGAGATGGAGTATCAATATTCATCAAAGATGAATACACCTCTAGACTGGTTAAACAAAATGATTCCCTTGAACTAATCTAGGTCCAGATGACTGTAGGTAAGACCCCTCTCCAAGTTATTGCCATTTATTGGACCTCCTCCATAAACCAGGATACCCAGACTACATCCTTGAATCTACTTGAATTGCTCAAGATACAACCAAACACCTTGGTTTTAGGTGACTTTAACTGCCCAACCATAGATTGCTTAAATTATATGTTTATTAACTCGCTTGCCCAAAGGTTCTTGGACTTCATCAGCTCCAATGCACTGGACTAGTTGGTTGACATGCCCACAAAGGGCCCAAACATTCTGGATCTGGTACTCACTAACATGGGTGATCATTGCACCACCTCATGTGTGTGGCCCTCCCTAGTGAAGTCTGATCATAAATCAGTCTCATTAGAAGTAAAAATAACATCTGACCCCCCCATTAGCAGCAACTAGACAAAAAAACTTATCCAAAGCCAATTACAACTGAATACACTGATGGCTTGGACACCTATACTGGGATTTACACCAATGCTTTGTATAAGCATCTATACATATGTATTGACTCAGCTGTACCTGATAGGATCAAAACAAGATCCTCAAGAAAGAACAAGCCTGCCTGGTAGGCATCCGCCATTAACAGCTTATACAATAAGACAAAGAAATTGGTGTCCAAGAGCAGGAAAGAATAGTCTCTGAATTGGAAGCATTCCCTCCTTGGCTTAAACAAGCAAATGACACATTGTAAGGCATTCTAAAGCTAATTATGAACCCAAATTAGCCTTCTTCTCTAAGGATAACCATAAGGTCTTCTTTAGCTAGGTCAGAAGCCTTAAAGGAAAAACCCAGATCTGCACAGAACTGGTTGTTAATGACAACACATATACTGTACCTGTAGAAATAGTCAGCCTGCTATCTGACAGGTTTAGGGAAAACTTCTCCCCCCTGTACCCACCATATATTCCCCAAAGCATCCCTACCACTTCCCTAGTCTCCAAGAAACAAGTCGTAAACACTCTCTCCAAAGCTAAAAGCACAGCCTCTATGGGACATGATAATATCCCCAGCTGTGTTCTAAATGGATTAAAACAGGAAATAGCTGCATTGCTTGGTACTTTTTTTAACCACAGTCTAAGCACTGGTTTTGTACCTGCTGAATGGAAAACAGCAACCATTGTACTGTTACATAAAGGAGGTGCCTTCACAGACCCTGGGAACTATAGATCCATAAGTCTGTCCAGCCTAATCTGCAAGTCTATGGAAAGAATAATCATGGACCTTATCACCAAAGATATAGAAGACCTCCAAAAGCTTGACCCAACCCAATTTGACATTGCTAAAGGGAGATCCTGCCTTTTGGACTTAGTGAACTTATTTGAGACAGTCACCAAAGCCCTGGATGAAGGCAAATCCATGGACACAGCCTACTTGGACCTGGCCAAGGCCTTTGACTCTATTCCCCACTCAGGCATCATGGATAAACTCACCCAGATGGAGATCAACCCATATATTGTCTGTTGGATTTCAAACTGGCTCACTGATAGAATGCATACAGTTAAAATAGGTGACTCTACCTCCACCAGCAGACCCTTAACCAGTGGTGTTCCACAGGGATCTGTGCTGGGGCCACATACTGCTTGGAATCTACTTCTTGGATGTACAGGATAAATGAAAAGGTCTATGGCTGACAAAGTTGCTGATGACTGTAAACTGGGTGAAGTCATCATGTTACCAAATTATGTCAACATCCTACAAGAGGGACTTAGATAGATAAATGACTGGTGCCAAAGTCATGGGATAAAACTCAATGCAGAAAAGTGCATTATCATCCACTTCAGCAAGGGTGACATCCCTGCAGATTGCCACATTAATAACAATACCCTAAGCATGTAATCAGTGGTGAGAGATTTGGGCACACAGGTTGACAGCAACGTTTCCTTTAACCACCATGTCTCCACAGTGGTAATAAAGGCTTTCTACATTGCCCACCTCATGAATAAGGGCATTTCATCCAGAACAAAAGAAGTTATAACCCTCCTGTATGCCTCACTCATCAGGACAATAATAGAGTACAATGCTGCCTTTGGTGTGCACCTTACCAGGCACCTGCAGCAACTGGAAAGACATCAAAGGTTTCTTACAAAGAAAATTCAGAGTCTTCAGCATATGTCATATGTTGACAGACTGAAATCACTGTCACTATACTCTGCGTCTTACAGACTATGCAGAGGTTACTTCTGCCTTGCATATATAGCAATCTCAGATTCTGCTCTAATGGAGAAGCTGCAAATTCATAAATCAGATGGTATAAGATGCACTCATTCTAGGGAACCCAACCTAGTATGTGACATCAACAGGACTTGCTGAAGAGACAAATATGTCTCACAGAGGTTACCTCTTCTCTGGAACAAACTTCCAATTCAGGTGAAGCAGAGTCCCTCACTGACACTATTTAAGCCTAACCTGGATGATTGGCTGGGAAATCATAGATTCACTCCAGGAGTTTCTCTTGCATCCCTCTTGGACAGGGGCAGTAGTTGTTGACTTAGTCCTACTTATTACGATGATATTCTTAGGAACAATGGTTGTACTTAGCTAGGCTTGTAAGGGACCTAGGGCCATTAGCCTACTAACCTCATATGATCCTATGAGTAAACATGTTGTTATCTATCACACTATAATCACTAATCAACTAAACTAAACACTTATGTAATGTTTGCTTACTAAGAATCTGCAGACCCCATAACTGTGCCTTTCCTTATTAGGCACAAGTTCTGTTCTTCCCCTTTGGCACTATTCACTCTGACACTTAGAAAATGCCAAACAGTGGAAAAAGGCAAGACAGACCTAAGCTGTCAGTAGCCATTTTGAAATATGACGGATTTTGCTTTTAAAGAAAAAGTATAAAACACTTTTCTCCCTTCTTACACTTCTCCCTTCTCAAACACAAAAAGTTATGAATTGTGCAATACATTTATAAAACAAAGGCATGAATTTTAGTACATAACAGCCAATGCAATCATCAATAATGACTTCTGAATTTGTTCTTAGCTCTAATTAATGTACTACAATTAGGACTACCAGTAAGTGATGATGATTCCAAAAGACTGGGAAAACTTTGTGAAGGCTATCTTGCAATAGGGAATATCTGCTCCAAAGCATGTATACTGCCCCATATAGTGGAGTAGGTTAGTGGAGTACAAATGTCAGAATAATAATTAATGGGATCTACAGTTGAGAACACAGCCTTTTCACAGCTTGTTGTGACAATTTATATTAGACACATGCACCAGGAGCAGCAAAAGCATTCTATTTTTCAGAATCCAGTATAGCTGTGGGGCCCATTCACGACAGCTAGCTCACTTCATTTACATATCCTCGTTGACTTTGACCTATGAACCTATATACTAAACTGGAAAGTTGCAAAGTGTGCATGCAGCATGTTTTGGAACTGAGGCCATTCTGGAAGAATTGTCAGGGCTGTACCTTGCTTGAACTCTCAGTTGTTTTGGAATACAACCCAGTACTGCAAAAAAATGTTTCAGTGTGAATGCCTGGAAATTGAGATGTTTGCAAAACATATAATTGCAGATGTATGCACTATTGTGATTGAATAATTGACATAAAAGACATCCTGTAAGTTAGTTTTCCATCCACAGTTTTTCTTGCATTTTTAATCATTTAAATACTGTACATTTGAAGAAGGTATGGCAACTGTATTATGCAGTCATGTTCTCATACATCCAAAGTGTGACTAAACTGGATCACAAAATAAACCACAATGGCACTTGTGATGCTTATTCTAGCTTTTTGAACAACAAAAAAAAGATTTACTATATAATGCAAATGTATACTAAATTGTAGATTTCATAACTGTATCATAAACATTCTTATACAAGTTATGTATTTGTAATTATTAAGCAATAATTACAATATTTTAGCAAAGATACAGAAACATTTGGAAAACTATGTATAAAACTTGTACAGTCATAATCATTAAGCATATTTACAACATTTAATAGCATTTACTGAAAAGACTTGGGCACTTCTATTTAATAGCAGAAATAAATATTAATGCCCATGTGAATGTGAATATGTATTACAAGGCCATCACTACAATGTCAGCATATGAAGCTTCATAGCTTTGTGTAAAATTGCTTTGACTTTGAATCTAATAAAGATGAAATAGACAATACATATGAGTCATACATCATCTTCTATTAATAATGTAACAGTACATTGTGAGTAGAAGCACAGACTGTTATCTAAAATGAACAGCAAAAAAGAATACAGCAATTTCAGTAATTATTACAGTGTTCCTTTCAAAACAAATTGAAAGCACTTAACTAGCCACTTATTACGCAGAATAGTGCATTCACAGATAAAGAGTAGTAATCAGAAAGCATTGCTTGTGACATTACATAGAATGTAATAGGAAAACATAGGTTTACCAATTATTATTTTAACTCAGATCATGCTCACAGCTGTAAAACTTCAAAAGGGTATTAGTAGTTCAAAGTAATTTTACATAAGCTTTGTCAATGTGCATTCATATCATTCTGTGCCATGACGCTATAGCTGTAACTAAGTGTCAGTGGCATGACAGGTGCTATGTTCACTTTTAGTGCAGAAGATTGTGGGTTCAATTTCCACACCATGTAGATGACTTGCTGACACTGTAATGTGCAATGAGCATGCTGTTGTACTCCTGAATACATGTCCTTCATATGTGATGCTAAACAGAGATCTCTTCGGAGTGAGGTGGTGGTAGCTCAGGTGGGTATAAATTATTCCAGAATGCTTACAGAAAAAAGTAGAGGAAGTTCCACAATTCCCTGGCTACATTTCCTGTAGCCCAGTAGGAATAAACTGGTAAGCAAGGAATAAACAAATACTTACAAATTAATGCTAAATTAACTGAATTAAATGCAGTCTTTTACAATGGAAAGTGAGCTATAGGTTAAATATGTCATATTCTATAGCAAGTAAATATATGATATATACAATGAGGATGGCAAACAGAAGCAGTACTAAAAAGTAGCTTAATATGGCATCCTGGATTAAAATATTGTTGCAATATTTTCTGAAATTACTGTATTATACTATTGTGATATACAGCTTCAATGACCTGAAACATGCTTGATCTTTTAGAACAGTACAACTTACTTAAGTATTTATTCATGCATTCACTTTCTGATTATTCACTTTATCCAGAAAAGCATCAAAGAAGAGTCACAAGATACACTGGTATCCAGTAAGAGTAAGGCAGAGAAGATAATCCTTGATGAAGTGTTAGTCTACTGCAGAACTTTCGCACACATTCAATTATGCATGGAACATATACCTCTGGGCAATTTGGAGGTTCTCCAGTTCACCTTTGGAAAACTTCTGGGATGTAGGATGAAACCAAAGCACTAGGTAAATGTTCACATAGACATACGGGGTACATGTGGACTTCACACAGACAACATCACCCAACTAAGAGGCAAAAATGGAGAACCCGGTGCTATGAGGCAGCATTTTTAACCTCTGCAGAGCTGTGTCACACACAGACTTTTTGATATATTTTAAAAGTTAAATAAAATGATAGATACAACATATGGCAAATATGATCAGTTGTTAAAGAGGTATGCAAGTGACACTGCATCCTGCTTTCATTTAAACAAGTTGCTTTGGGATATCAGAAACAGTTTAAAGGCTGCATTGTGGTACAGTTCTAAATAGTGCATCAAACGCTTGGTTCTCTAATTAATTTCTTATCTATAATACTTACTATCATGTGCTTTTGTATGTTCTTTCCTTGTTGAAGTGTTTTATTGGGTTTTTTTTATCTGTTAGGGTTTCTTGTTTTCTTCTTCATAACAAGGACATGCTAATGGGTGGGCTGACAATGTGAAACTAGTTCTAGACATGGGTTTAAATACTGTTGTGACAGGAGCTGTGTCCTTTGATGGCCTGGCATCCCATCCTACCTGGTAGATTTCATTCAATGCACACTGGGATAATCTTAGGTCCTTGTGAAAAATGTCAGAAAGATAGATGGTTTACTTTTAGATCTACACGATAATAAATGATAAAACAGATAGTAATGGTAATATGAAAGCTATTTTCCATAACTTTGCATATTGTCTTTTTAGTCATAAATATGTGACAAAACAATTATATGTATATCTATTCACAAAAAAGGATGTGTGGATTATTGCTTAGGTTATTATATTAACTGAAATTAAATATTTCTGCTTCTTGGGTAGAGTCAGAGATGGGCCTAAGCGGAAAATAATTTATGTGAGATGCATAACTAGCCACAATCTGTGAAACTAGGTGTAAATAAGAGCAGCTGCTCATCAGATTTAGTAATTTGCAAAAGCACTAAATATTTCTGCTTACAAAGTACAAAAAGCATAGCATTTTTCTTTGCATCCTTTGGTAAACACAACTTCCCTTCCCTTGCAGCTATCACATTGACAACATACCCCTGAAAGTTGATCCACTAGTCAGGGATCAGGGAACCTATGTCAACAATTAACTATTCGTTAATTACCACATATCCAGTATTGTAAGGAAATCATTCTTCACTGCACAGCTTATATCTGAAGGTATGGTGCCCAGGTCTGGGGATGTAATCAATCCACTGTACTCAGCTCTCATTCAGTATACACCTGTCCAAACACTTGTCACAACCAGAGTGACAACAGTGCTTCCCCTCTTCTCGGTTATCATACAAGCTACTAAGAGGCAACCCCTATCTCCTGTACAGAGTCTTGGCAGGACATATCCTGTCAGACCTATTACACATTCACAAGTCCAGTGGTATCATGAACACATACTCAAGGGATATCTGTCTTGTTTGCAACATAAATAGAACATATTAGAGGGATAGGTACGAATCACGAAGAATACATTTTCTGTCTTCTATGCTACTTAAAGAAAAGTAGTTCTCTTACTCTGTTCAAGCATAATTTGAATGAAAGGGTGCGAAACTGCAAATTAATTCTCAGTTTAGTGCATATGGCCGTCATGGATAGGAACAACAAGTAAATGCCCCAATATATCCTTGTTCTGCCTGCCTCTGGGTTAACTGTATGCACAGTGTAAGGACTAAAACTACCATGGGAATATAAGGCTATATTTCTGGAGATCATCACAATTTAATAGCATAGTAAGTATGTATGAACCTGTTTTGGTTCTATCTATTTGTGTACATGTGTTGCATTTCCTAAATGATCAAGAAAGCCAGGACTTTTCACCTGTATTAGAACACAGCATATTACTGTTTATCTGTGTCTCTGCTTTGCATTCAAGCAGGTAAAAAAATCTAAATGAAGTATCGGCAGAAACTGTAATGCACATAGCATTGTTTTGTTTTATAGCAATATAAGGCCTTAGAATATTTAACACAATTCAGCACTTTAGTATCAGTCCCTGAAAATACGTGAAAAAAACTGCTTATGGTATTAAGCATTTCTGAACACCATCACAGGATTTATGTAATTCAGCAATATAAAAATGTAAAAAATTAGCAACACAGAGGAAATGATTGCAGAATTTCTTAATGTATGTATTTTATTTCAAATGCTATAGAAGGGATTACGAGAATGATCTGCCTGTGTTAAATGTTGACCTGTGTGCCTCTTCTTTGTTTCATGTGAGAGCCATGTAGCAGAGAGGTCTTGTTATTTATCATTTGTCTGGCAGCTAACACATAGGATTATAGCTATTAGCTGTTAATGAGCTGCTTTCATGTAGTCCAGGGTTTGATCTATCATGAAAACTGCGGTAGTTATTCTTACGAAAGAAGGTTAACTGCTGACATTTTCTGTGTGTCTGAACAATGCTGGCTGTTCACAAGTTGTTTTCTGGTTAGTTCTTTTGTTTATTTTGATTTACTTAATTGTTTTTCTTTGCCGTCCTCTTTACTAGACATCTCTAAACTGTGCCTCTGTTCACCAGATTAAGACATTTTAAACCTGATTTAATGTTATTTCTGAGTCCCTTCCATGCCAAGGAAGTAAAGCTATATTATACTTCAATTAATTTAGCAAATTTAAACTACTAGAGATGTTTTTGGCATATTTAGATAGAAAATGCATTATTCATACAAAACAGCTTGCTTAGCTGGGTGTTTGAAGCTTTTTTGGAAACTGTAGTAGTTTTTTTTTTTTTTTAAGAAAAGATTAATTGTTGACATTTTCTGAGTGTCTGAGTATCACTAGCTCTGCAGCACTGCTTTCTGGTTGTTAATTTTAGTTAATCACTTTTGTTTATATATGTGTCTTTAGTAACCAGCATCAAATATGTTATTGAATCTGATCTGCCATAGTTGTAGCTGAATGGTTAGTGAGTGTGTTTTCATTTTTTCCTTCAATCAGTAATCCCAAACTATCATTTATTCTCCTAGGAGACAGATAGGTTCATAGGTTTCTAAGTGTTTACTAGGCTAACAACCGCAAGGGCCTTTTTAAGCCTAGCCATGCATCCCAGATGTCTGACAAGTTCTGATACCCTTGATAAGTGTAAGCATGGGCCTGGGAGATGAACCATTTACAGGTTACCTGTGTTCACTACAGACATAGGTGTCAAACCATGGATGAATTTCCAGTTTCCCATCCAATTGTCCAAGTTGCACTTGAATTGGGTTAGGGAGGAACTCTGATTTTCATAGACGGGGAGCCTGTTCAATACACATGACACTCTCTGGGATACATACCTATCTCTCCAGCAGATCCTATTTATATCACAGACAAGGTTTAAGTCTTTAGAACAGGTAATTATGGTGCTGCTTGTTTTGTGGATATGCAGGAGGTCCATCAGAGTGGGGTCTGACAATGCCCTGTATCCAGGCATAGATCTACCCTCAAATGCCTGTAGGAGACAGACTACAGGAAAAGGGCTTTGAGGTGGTCTGCATAGGACATTTTACTTACGCCCTGTATTCTTTTAATGAGGAAACCTCTGTGGACATTCCAATTGTTGACTATGCCTGGTTAGGCACATACCAAAGGGGGCATTGTACTCAATGATCGGTCTGATGAATGCCAAATACAGTAGAAAAATTATTTCCTTGGACTTAGATGCCATACCTTTGTTTATAACTTTCACAACAGAGAATGATTTCCTCACCACTATAGACACATGATGGTCAAAGGCTAGATTACTATCTATGTGTGTCTCCCTAACTTCTGGGTCACCTCTAACGGGTGTGTTGTCAATATGATAGTTACCAGGGATGGATGACTTCTAAAGGATACTATTATGTACTTCTTGGCATTTAGTTTTAGTTCATGGCTCTGACACCAGTTGTTTGTCTGTGTCAGGCCCTCCTGGAGAATATTTGTGTCAGTGTAAGATTCAATGACAGCTCCTAATTTGCAATCACCTGCAAATTTAGTCAGCCAGAGACCACTGACATTGGCCTTGACTTCTGAGAAGTAAATGCCAAAAAGGAGCGGTCCAAGGACTGATCCCTGAGGGACTCCACTTGTGACAGGCCTCTTTGTAGAGGTGGACTCCCCAATTCCAACTTCCTGGGTCCTGTCTGTGAGCTAGCTGGCTATCGACCAGGTGGCGTATGGGTTTGTACTTAACCTCTTGAGTTTGTCAACAATGCTTGAGTGGGGTATTGTGCTAAATGCCTTGGCCAGGTAAAGACAGGCAGTGTGAACAATTTTGCCCTCATCCACTGCCTTGGTGACCTTCTCAAAAAAGTCCACAAGGTTGAGTAGGCATGATCTCCCCTTGATGAAACCAAACTGGGTTGAGTCCAGTGTCTGGAGGATTATTATATTTCTATTGATCATCTCCATGATAATTCTTTCTGTGGCTTTACATATAAAAGACTATATATAAAGACTATAAAAGATGGTGGGACAATACCAAGGGCAACATCAGCTTGCAGTTATGTTTGCTTTTCTGCTCTGATTTGCTTTTAACTGCATTGGGAACATCAGCTTCCTATGTGTCACTCTTTTGTAACTGCTAATAATATTATTTTACTCCCCCCACCTTCTCTTAACCTCTCTGTGCACTTACTGAGCTAACACTCAAAGCACTGGACAACACAGAGGGACATAAATATTGTTCACTTTCTGGATACCCATCTCCTAGCATGTGGTATTCTAAGGTAGTGTACTGATTTATGCTCACTAATAATAATTATTACATAAGGCAGAAAACTGTCTGAGAGCAGTACAAATACCTAGCTAATATGGAGGAATCCCTTTCACAAGTCTCAATACACAGTAAGCATCACATAGATACATGCTCACCTCAACCACAAACACATTCTCAAACAGAACATATAAAAATGTCATGTGCTGATGATGTAATGAGATCCTAGCCAAACCCTCATAGATCTTGTAGTAACAAACCTTGGAAGATGTCTCTCAGCTCATCTAGTCTGTGCACGCCTCCATCAACAAGTCACCAACAGCCAATCTTCTCCCAGTCTTGTGCTCATAAACTAATTTCTGACAAAAACAATTTAATCACTGGTGGCTCAGTTGTTAGGCATACAGATTCATCAGACTGGACAATAGCAAGGTTTCCATAAGCTTCTTTTTGAGTACCAGCATCACAGACATGTCAAGGTTTTTGAAGAAACTTTTATTATCCACAAATAAACAGACTGATAGTGTTTTCTTTCATGTAACAATAATGAACTCCTCCAGATAAAAATGAACACAGAAAACATGTTTAAAATAAAGCCCTAAATAGTTATCTGATCAAAGGATGATGTCATTAACATACCAAAGTTTTGTTTAAAGTGCCATTCAAACTGTATAAACAGTAATCTGAAAATATAAAAATATTCATTCACTAAAACCTTAAAATGTACTAAATAAAAAAATGAATGAGCTTATTATAAATAATATAACAAAAACATGAAAAATTAATAAAAATTAAAGTACTATTTTTCATTGGGATGTTAACATATGCACAAACCTATATGGAAATGCTAATAATAGTACTTATCTAGTTAAAGCTTTATGCTTTAAAATACAACTGATTGAGTGGAAGCCATTCAAGCCAGGCCAGCTGCAAGCATTCAAAAATAATTGCCAAAATACGTCTTTTTCTTCTAACACCAATGTCCAGGGACCCCCTCTCATGCTGATATTGACCATCTCTATAAGAGGTATTTGAAATGGTGGTTTGGGTACATGTGAATATGTTTTGCTAATGCGTTATTCAGATGTAGTCTTTTTTTATCCTTTTTATGTCATATTCATTTTCATAAATCCGGTCCCTTAATCTACTTTCCATTTTGCCTATATAAAAACACAATGGAATAATATACACAATTGGAAATAAAAATACTGCAAGCAAATGGCTGATATACATTGATTGGAAAAAACATATAAGCATGGAAAAGTTATAAGTGAAAAAGATAAAACTGAACTGAAAGTGGAACAGGATGTAAAAGTAGCTGATGAAATGTTTAGTAAAAAGTGCACAGACGTATCAGATTTGAACAATGGGGAAAAGAGGAGCAGGTTTGAAAGAAATCAATGAATAGGTATTGACAAGTAGGAAATATAGGGAGAGATAGAACAGTATGTGGTACGGAAAGAAGAGAAAAGGAGGAATGAGGCCTAGAGATAGGAAAAGCAATGTGGTAGATATGGAGTAAAAAGTAAAATTGCATAGTAGGTATGGAGACTATGCTGTTGCATTATCCACCTGTAGTGCATGCACAGAGCCAGGTATTGCTTAGATGTTATGTTAATGTGGTTTTAAAATGAAAAGCACTATTACGCCTAGTAAAGTAACCCAACACAAAGATTGGCTAACTACAAGTTATTCTTCAGATATGTTGGAAAACTAAGAAATAACACTCTACATTGGTTATATGGGGCCTTCCATTCTGACCCCAATCATACCAGAAATATACTACCAAATAAATTCACCTCAAACTTCACCCCAGAACCCCTATTCTAACACCACTCATCCTGGAATCCCTTGCACACCCTATCATCACTAAGGAACATGATCCTAAGGTGTTATCAAAGACCAAAACAGTTTCTCTGCTAATACTAACAACATACTTGGGTGCTTAGTAAACAGCATCAAATATGCTTGCACTGTTCATCTCCTTTAATTGTTTAACCTAAGCTTAGTCACAGGTTATGTTCCAGAATGTCAGCACACTGCAATGGTGATGCCCCTCTATATGCAGCGTAAAATATTTTGACCAATCAGCCTTATAAGACTGACCTGTTAAGCTATGGAGTGTACCATAACTGATGTCATTAATTATTAAAGCAGGAGTCCCTGTAGGCTTGAACCACAACAGTTTGACGTCATCAAGGTCATACATGTTAAATCATGTTAAGGTCTTCAAGAAGATCATACCCCCTCAGCTTAATTAACCAATCCTCATCCTCTCCTCACTAACCCTCCCTCACACAGCTCTCCTACATACACTCCTACAGTTACACCCCTCCCTTACATTTCTACTTTCCCGCTCTCTTCTCTAATTTCCAATACAACTCCAAAATTCATTACACACTCACTTACTTCCCATAATTCCTCTATTATTTTATAACACATTACCCCAATCATAACACTCAGTTTCCATTATAAACCTTACTTTTCTATCTCTTTCTCCTCAGTTTCCATTCTAATCCATACTTCTCCCTCCCCCTGTCCTCTCTCCTTCTCCTCTCTGACATGTTGTCCTTACAACATCAAATCCTCCATATCCCCTAACTCCTACTTCTACTACTAATTCCTCTATACCAAGCCACTTCTTATAACTCCCTTGCCTGTCCAATTCTACCAACAAAAACAACCTCTAAAGTCTCTCCCCTGTATCCTCACACTTTCCACTTTATCTCCCCTTCCCTCATTCAATCCAACCCTCTGCACCCCTTTCATCCTAAAATCTTCTCCACCAAACCCAAAATAGTGTCACTAACTCCAATCTGTAATCTTCCCAAACCTACTCCTTACAAGCAAAAATGGCCAAAGGATGTCTCCTCTAACAAACTATTCCTAGCAGGTGACATCCACCCCAACCCTGGTCCCTCAATCTGTAACAACAACTCCAACTCTATAACTATTTCCACTTCTGACAACACCCTAAAGATCTTTACAATAAACGCTCAGAGTCTTAACAATAAATCTCACCAATTCCATACATGGCTAAGCCATAACCAACCTGATATCCTAGCCATCTCTGAAACCTGGCTCAAATCCTCCATCTCTGATTCAGAGATTCTGCCCCTGGATTTCATATTTCCAGAAATGACCGTGCAAGTACAAAAGGTGTTGGCACTGCTTAAGTCTATTCTAATCTGCTCTCCCTAGTACAACTCCAAACTCCTATCCCCCAATTCAAAGACACTGAACTAACCGCTGGACTACTAAAATTAAACAAGCACAAAAACATTTGCTTCATTGCTCTTTACATCCCTCCTGGTAATAATATACCAATACTTGAAGAAATTCTCCTATGGGCTTCCACAAAACTTACCTTTGAGACTTACATCTTAGGAGATGTAAATATAGATTGGAACAAACTCAATATCCCCTCTCCTTCCCTATCTATCAACCTTTACAATTTCACTCAGACTATCCTCTCTATCACCCGACCTAACAACATTAATCCCCCTGGAACCACCCTAAACTGGAACCTTGTCTCTAACCCTAATAAAATAACCAAATCTGGCACAATCCATGATACCTTTAGTGACCATCTACCAGTCTTCATTCATCGCTCCACCAGTTCTTCTCCACACCAACTTCAATATATCCTTACTCGCAACCTCCTCAACTTTAACCCTACTACTTTCTCAAATATATTCAAACAAATGAACTGGCATACTCTATACACTCTTCCCCTTGATAAAGCTATAGACCATTTCAACTCTGTCTTCCTTGAAACCTTAAACTCCGTAGCCCCCCTTACAAATAAAAGAATCAAAATGAACATAGTTCCCTGGCTCTCCAAAGAGACCAAACAAACAATACGCCAAAGGGACAAACTGTGGAAACTTCACAAAAAAAAAACAATTTACCCAGTATCTTCCTTCAATATAAACAGCTCCATAACCTCTCTAAAAAGCTAATCAACAAGGACAAAAAAAAACTACTACACTAAGCTCCAGTCTAATAACTATAATAATCCAAAACAATTCTGGAAGACAATAAACTCACTTCTCTGTCCAGGATCAAAAACTAACCCATGTCCCTACCCAAGTAAAGCTGACCATCAACTAGGTTCTGAATTCAATTCCTTTTTCATCTAAACCATTTCCTCCCTCACAAAATATTTTCCCAACAACAACCCATCTACCTCTCTACCTCCCCCTTCTAACCTTCCAAAAACCTTCCTCCTCTATTCAAGCTTAAATCCGTCTCCACAACTCTCATAAAAAAACTCCTATCCAAACTTAAGCCCTGCTCTAACGCTCCGGACAACATTCCCTCATCCTACCTAAAACATGCCGCAGATGACATTGCTCTCCCAATCAGTATCATTATAAACAGATCAATAAAAGAATCCTATGTCCCTAAACTCTGGTGCTCAGCCTTCATTCTCCCACTCTATAAGGGAGGAAAAAATACCAGCATCTCAAATTTCCTCCCTATTGCCTTATTATCCCCTATTTCTAAAATCCTTGAAAAGTGCATCCACCTCCAACTTATGCCATTCCTGACCCAAAACAATCTCCTCACATCTACTCAGCATGGATTCCGCCCTGGCCACAGCACCATAACTGCCCTAATTTCTTTATTAGATACTGTCAACCAAGCCCATGATTCAGGACAGCTAGTTTCTACTGTTCTTCTAGATCCGTCCAAAGCATTTGACACTATCTCCCATAACCATCTGCTCTGTCATCTCTCAAATCTTTATATCTACCCTAAAACTCTATCCTGGTTCTCCAGTTATCTATCAGACAGATCTCAAGCTGTCAAATGGAAAAACTCCATCTCTTCTTTCTTACACACCCCCACTTGTGTCCCACAGGGATCCATCCCCGGACCGGACCTATACTATTCAACATCTTCATAAATAACTTTCACACTGCTATTCCTGACACCAAAATCATTCAATATGCAGATGACTCAACCCTAGTCTGCTCTGCCTCTAACCTCTCTGAATTGCTCTCTAAAACCCAACCTGCCTTCTCAAAAACAGAAAACTGGATGCACCAAAACCACCTCTCTCTTAATGCTAGCAAATCCAAAATTCTACTATTCCATCCCACTAAGAACTATTCCTTCAATAAAAATGATTTCAAAATCCTTAGCCAAACCAATACACCTACAGAAGTCATCCCATCCACTAAACTGCTAGGTATAATAGTTGATGAACACCTAAAGTTCAATTTACATGTACAACAGAACATTAAAAAGACCCACCAAAAGCTAGGTATGCTGTATAGAAACTATCACTTTCTCTTCAACTCCACTAGACAAGCTCTATCCTCTACTTTTCTCCTTCCTTCCTTACTATATGGTGCTCCACTCCTAACCAACCTGTCCTCCTCCATTACCTCCAAACTAGAAAGCTGCTACAATAAAATCTCTAAATTTGCCTCCAAATCCAAAAATTCCACTCACCACTGCCTCACCCTACAAACCTTGAACTGGCTAGAACTTCCAAACCACCTAGATTACCTACAACTTTCTACAGCTCATACACTCATTTTTCAGCCTACAAAATGCCCTGCTCTAAATAATATCCTCCCCCCTATATACCCAAAAGAACCCTTAGATCTAAACATCAGAACTTAATAGCTATCCATAAACCCAAACATCCTGCTGGCCAACTGCTCCTCTCCTATGCCCCAGGCAAAAAATGGAATTCCCTTCCTCAATCACTAAGAAGCACCCAAAACTATGAAAATTTCAAAGTCCAGCTTTTCATACACCTGCCTAATAAACGAAAATGCCCCTGTCTACTCCCTACTTAAGCTCTGATTACCTTAAGCCTTAAGAGTATCCCCCATTCAGCACATAACCCCTCCTTACTTAAGTATCGATCACTTCAAGCCTTAAGAGTCTCCCACTTCTGGCACATAATCCCTATATACCTCCCTCAGACAAACTCTTTCATCTCTATCAAATCTCCCTGCACTCTCCTGCTGCTTATTCATCTCCTTACCTCTCCTACTCCTACAGCTATTTTTGCTCAACAAAACTTGTAAATATTGTAAATATAGAGATCTACAGAATTGTTTCTGGTACTAAAGGTACCTCTTGTTATAATATTTGTAAACTGCAAATGCATTCTCAGACCTAGCTTGTATTTCTTTAAATCCTGTATGTAAATTGTTCTTTTTAATGCATTCTCGGAGCTTTTCTCACCGGGCCTCCACTGAAAACGGGCCATGATGACCCAGTGGACTTCCTCGGTAATCAAACTGGAAATAAATAAAAATAGATCATGAAAGCTGTCAACAGTGATCATGCTGTACAGACATGTGCACAAAGTATTTAATACCAATACCTCATGCTGGAATTTTAAAGGAAAACTACACCCAAAATTCATTTTTTTCCTTTCCAAAAAGTGTTTTTTCCTTTCCTGCACTCTAAGATTAAACACTTCACATATAGAGGAAACACAATTTAATAATGATGTTCCCCTGTCTTTCCTGCATCTGTTTCATCTGTTGCATCACAACAGCTACTAAGTTAGGTCACTTATCCCAACAATAGAGCCATTAAGAAAACAATGACATTTAAATATGCCTTATCAATGTGAACAAAGACAGGGCTTTCAAACTTCGTTTTCAAATACAGATGTCTTTCCCTGTAATAAACTCAGTGCCACAAAAAGAAAGCACTTATGTTAATCTACCTCTTCTTACTTTCTGTCAGTATATGAGTTTGCAGTTTTTTACACTGTATTTTTTACAAAAGTGCATGTTTCTTCTGAAGTTGGGGAAAGTAGATTAACATCAAAGACATGAATTCTAGCTACAATATTTAAAACTGTGAATGCAACACAAACCATCTCAGCCCAAGTAACACCTATTAATCACAGGGGTCAGATTTCTCACACTTTCTCACACCCTCGCAAACTCAGGAACCTCATATGGCCTTCCTGAAAACACTGGAGGGGATAAATGTATCTCCGAACACCATCATACTAGGTGACTTCAACTACCCTAATATAGACTGGGAACACTACTCAAGCCCAAACACTCTAGCCCAAAAGTTCCTGGAATTCATAAACTCAAATGCCATGGAACAACTAGTCACCATCCCCACAAGAGGAGAAAACATACTTGATCTCATCATCATGAACATGGGAGCACAATGTTCAACGCCGGAAGTATACCCCTCACTGGTGAGATCTGATCACAAACTAATCTCGCTGGAGGTCCTCATCCCGCCCCCACCGAAATGAAAAGACCACAGTAAAGAACTTCTCGAAGCCGACTTCACACTTCTAAAGACTAGTGTGGTCTCCTTTAAGGCCCCTGAGCCGGCGGTTAACATTACTCAAACCACTGAATCACTTACAAATGCCTTCTACCAGCACCTGCAGGGCTGCATGGATCAGGCAATCCCAAGCAAAACAAAGACTCTTTGTACCAAAGGCAAGCGTCCAGTCTGGTGGACCCCAGCCATAAACAAACTCTACAACAAAAGGAGAAAGCTACTACAAGATAGAGCAAAATCCTTAAAAGGTAAGACACCGCTGATCACTATAAGTAAAAAGCTAAGAGCTCTCATAAAATCATCCAAAGCTAATTTTGAGAAAAAATAGCTAAGGACTCTAAAGACAACCATAAGGCATTCTTTAGCTATGTCAGAAACCTAGGAGGAAACTCCCAGATATGCTTAGAATTAGTTCAAAATGATGTGAAGATTACTGATCCTACAGACATTGCCAACATACTGGCTGAAAGGTTCAGTGCAAACTCCCCTAAAGGAGAGATATCTATACCAAATGATTGTAGCCCCCCAAATATCTCTAACGCCCAGGTGAGAATTGCTCTCTCCAAGGCAAAGAACACAGCATCCATGGGACCTGATGGTGTCCCCGGCTGTGTGCTCCATGAACTCAACGAGGAATTAAACCCACAGTTAGGACAGCTGTTTAATCTTAGTCTCACCTCCGGATACGTACCCAGGAGTGGCGCAGCGACTGTGGTCCCACTCCACAAAGGCAGTGCCTCCACCGACCCTGGAAATTACCGTCCCATTAGCTTGACAAGCCTTATCTGCAAAGCCATGGAGAGGATCATAATGGATCTCATAAATAAAGACATAGGGAACTTGCAGACTTTGGATCCAACCCAGTTTGGCTTTGTCAAAGGCAGATCATGCCTTCTAAACTTGGTTGACTTTTGAAACAGTCACCAAGGCCATTGACGAGGGAAAGGCAGTCCATACAGCCTACCTAGACCTGGCAAAGGCTTTTGATACAATACCTCACTCGGGTATCATTGAAAAACTCATCAACTTAAATGTAAACCCATACATTATAAGATGGGTTGCAAACTGGCTGAGTGACAGAACCCACAGGGTCAGAGTTGCTGGCGCCATGTCAGACTCAAAGCCTGTCACAAGTGGTGTCCCACAGGGCTCAGTCCTGGGCCCACTCTTGTTTGGCATCTACTTTTCTGAAGTACAAGCAAACACAGGAGGGTTATGGCTGACAAAGTTTGCAGATGACTGCAAACTGGGCGCCGTAGTTTAAAACACATCCGACACAGATATCCTTCAGAAGGGTCTCACAGAAACGGATAACTGGTGCCAGAGCCATGGCCTAAAGTTAAATGCCAAGAAATGCATAGTCATACCCTTCGGGAAAAATAAGGTTACCCCTAGCTACCATATAGGTGGCAATCCCCTGAACACAGAAGAAGTTATTAGGGACCTGGGAACCCAGGTTGACAGTAGCCTTTCATTCGACACTCATATTGCTAAAGTAGTTAGGAAGACCTTCTACATTGCCCACCTTATCATGAAGGGATTCACATCTAGATCAAGGGAAGTCATAGTCTCCCTATACTCATCACTCATCAGACAAATGATCGAGTACAATGCCCCATTCGGAATGTTTCTGACCCGACACTTGCAGCAGCTGGAGAGGCCACAAAAGTTCCTCACCAAAAGGATAAAGGGTCTCAAAAATCTGTCTTATGCTGCCCGACTGAAAGAACTCCAGTTATATTCAGTTGCTTTCCGCTTGCTCAGAGGTGACCTATGCCTGACATACAAGGCCATGTCAAACCCAGATTTGATGAACATGCTTCATCTCAAAAAATCTAGATCCCTCAGAGCCACAAGGGCGGGAGACTTAAACCTCGACACGGTTATTAATAGGACGTGCTGGAGGGATAGATTCATCACCCAAAGACTCCCTATGCTGTGGAACAAAATCCCGGTTTATGTGAGGCAGAGCACCTCGCTGGCCTTGTTCAAGAGGAATCTTGACCAATGGATGGGAGATCGCAGATACACCCCAGGGGTTACCTCAGTGTCACTGCTCGACAGAGGCACAGCAAAATAATGGGCATAGTTTCTCCAAACTAAAGGGGTGGCGTAAGCCACAAAACTATGGGCTAGGCTTATAAATGCCCTCGGGCAGATAGCCTAGTATGAACCTATGAACCTATGAACCTATGAACTTGTACAATGAACTACAGCTTTTACTTTGAAAAGAGCAATTAAGTCAGCTACATTTTCAAGCCCGTCACTCAAACATTCCGTAAAATGCTGCAACAGAGATGGCCAGTAATGAAAATCAGAGGAATCAAAGTAATTAAAAATGTGGATTGATGCTGACAGTGAAAAGTAAGCAAACGGAGCAGTGTTGTCAACTGTGAAAAGTAAGCAAACGCAGCAGTGTTGTCAACTGTGAAAAGTAAGCAATCGCAGCAGTATTGTCAACTGTGAAAAGTAAGCAAACGCAGCAGTGTTGTCAACTGTGAAAAGTAAGCAAACACAGCAGTGTTGTCAATTGTGAAAAGTAAGCAAACGCAGCAGTGTTGTCAACTGTGAAAAGTAAACAAACGCAGCAGTTGTCAACTGTGAAAAGTAAGCAAACGCAGCAGTGTCAACTGTGAAAAGTAAGCAAACACAGCAGTGTTGTCAACTGTGAAAAGTAAGCAAAAGCAGCAGTGTTGTCAACTGATGAGAGAGAAAACTCACCATAAGGATTTCTTTCTGTTCCTCTAACATAACATGTGGAAGATGAAGCCATCGACTGCAAAACAAAATAATGCTAGCCATGGCAGCCTCATTCAGATCATTTTGGGGTATAACAAATTAGAAAATAACAGTAACCATTTACTTTGGTACGGAGGCATCAACAATGCAGAAACTTTCAAGACTGGCTGAAAACCATATGTTTTTTTTTCAGTTTTTGAGTGCAGGTCTCCTTTAAGGAAACTATCTGGTAAGATGAACACACAGTTGGCTGAAAGACAACACACATAGTTTGTGTGGCAGGTGCCTCTTCAAATAGAACTAAGGAAACCAGCAGAGCTCCCTCATACTAAAACATGCATTTTTGATTCCTTCAGAGAACAGACATTACTTACAACATACAGTATAAATAATATGCCCTTACTTAACAAAAGTGTAGTAAGGGAGCTAGCACTTGGGTTTATTGTTTCATTTCCTTTGATTATCACATGACAATTATATTCAGGAAATGTTTCTACTTAGTGCAACTAATAGCCAAATGTATTTCAAAAGGATTCAGAGATGTTATTGTTCACCTATATATAACACGGATCAGTATCACTATAGAGTACAGTTCTCCATTCGAGATTTACGTCACTCAGTACATCTACAAACTGAAAAAAGCCCTAGATATTCCTAACTAAGAAGATCTCTGGTCTTAGAAACCTTAATTATTAGAAGAGGCTGGAAGCCCTGTCCTTGTACTCTGTCTTAGTGATCTTTGCCTGACTTACCACACCATTAGAGATCTGGTGGTCTTTGATCACCTGTATCTTAGCAAGTCAAGGAGCTCAGCTAACAGTAGAACCTGAAGTCTGAACTTTTAACAGCAGATAAACAGAGCTTGGTGAAGAGATAGTTTCATAACGCAGCACCTTCCCCTTCTCTGGCATAAACTTCCTCAGCTTAGCAAAAATGTGATTCAGTATATCTTGTCTCTAACTAAACCTGAATCACTGGGCGAGTGCTCTCAAATTTACCCCAGAAGTAATTGGTGTCTTCCTTCCTTAGAAATAAGTAAAGAGGAGGTAAATCTAGAGATGTCCATACTAAACTCACTTCAGGTATGGAACTGTCCAGACTATCTTTTTAAGACACAGAAGCCAGGGAAGTAGAAAAGGTGAGGGTATCTTGCTGCATATGGCTACTGTTGTAGGAAATATGCTTCACTAAAAAAGGTGAAACATTTCTAATTAATGCTAATTAGTAGGCATGTGCACTTAGTTGTTTTGTACTTCCATTCACTAAATGAAGTATACAATGCTACAGTCACTGAGAGGGAAGATATCAATGCAGTTAGTGGCTTATTGGGATTGAATATATGACTGCTGTGGCACAGGAGATAGTGTTGTTGCCTCACTACTAGATGTTTTATGGTTCAGTTCCTGGCTGTAGTGCATTCTGTGTGGAGTCTGCATGTCCTCCCAATGTCCGTGTGTGTTTTCTCTGGCTGTTCCTGTTTCCTCCCACACTCCAAATACATGTGATAGTTGAACTGGTCACTTTAAATGTACCATATGTGTGAATGTGTGTGCGTATGAGTGGTATGGAAGAACAACTGTGGCAGAGTGAACCTTGGCTCTGCATGATTGTCACTGTTGAAGTGACACCCTAACCCCATATGGAAAATGAGAAAAATGGGTTAAGGATGGATGATATATGGCTGGTGTGACTGGTGTGACTACAGAGGGTGCAGATGAGATGATGAGAAAAATGATTGTTCACAATGGAAATTAAATGTGAAAACTGACAGATATAATTAAGAAATTTTAGATAATATATGATCTGTGAAGTAGAAAAGTTATAGGAGATATGAATCATAGTATTCTTGGCAAGCATTAGGGGGGAGAGAGCTTTCCTGACCCATTGCAACTTGACTTTGCTGTGAAATATGCAATTTGCTTATATTGACTGGTTCTAAATCATATAGGCTGTCCATGCCAAGTTTTTTCTTCCAGCCTGTAACTGTTCTGTTTTGTTCAATATAGCTGCAGATGTCTGCCTGCAGCCAAAATGATATACTCAGTCCTGATTATTTAACCACACATAATCTTAATTTTATAACTGTTATGGCAGTTGCTGGCTGATTCATATTTGATCTTCTTCTGACCTCAGGGCCTGTTTTTGGATTGTAGCATAAATGTAGTTGTTTCCACTGTTGCTTTGCCATTACAGGATATCTGCTCTTCTAATTGGTCTTTGGTGCCTTTTGTAAGATGAGATGAACAGGCAGTGCTGACGTCTAGTCTTTTCCTTTATTTTCTGTACTGAGATCCAAGATGTATATCTGATAACTGCCATTCTCTGACCTGACGCCATAGAGCCTTTGAACAGTTTGTGGTGTTTCATTGTGAAATGGGTAGCTCTGAGCTGTCTGCTGTGCGTGGTCATTTTGCACTGGCTACAATGCCTTAAGGTTTGGACTGTCTGATTCATACTGCTGCCAGTTTATTACATAATTTCCTAGATATGTAACAGATAAGGGTGACTTGACCTTTGAGCTTTAGTGTGTTAATATCTTATGTCAACACTTGTTTCAAGATGCTACATGTGATGTGCCATGTCCAAAAGGCAAAGGAACTTATTTTATTTTTTGTTACATTAATCAATGCTGACTTTAACATACTTTATGGAAAGGACCTGTCTAGACACATGCAGTCATCAGAATGGCCACAAATATATCTTTCTAAAGATTCAAGGCCTAAAAAATATGTCCTACCTGTACTGCCCCAAAGCCCTCTGACTATATTTGGTATCCAGCAGACTGCTAAGCGGTGGCCTGTGTCTGACACACAATGCATCCTCCAATCCAATAGTGATGGATTTGCTGCACATCAGCAAGTCAAATAGCATCAGAAATACTCAGTCCAGGGTTGTAATCCTCTTCTGCAACATCAGCAGAATAATTTGGGGGGATAGGTATAACTTGCAGAGGATATCACTGCTCTGTAATGGACTCCGCATCCATGTAAAACAAAGCTTTTTCCTGTGCATATTCAACTGCAACTTGGATCAGTGGTGGGTAACAGAAAATTTATCCCAGAACTGTCCCTTGTACCACTAACAGATAGATGTAGTTTCCAGATGCTTTAACTGATGAATGGGTCCCCTCAAATTATGTATGGTATGATCCCAGCTATTTTCACTATGAGTAATAAATAATTATAAACCATGAGATGGGTAAGCTCAATCTAATACCATACAGGATAGGTTACTTCAAGCACTAAAAAGGAAACTGGCTAGGCTTAAAATAGCCCATAGTTGCAGCTAACCCAGTATTTGCCTATGAAATATTTGCAGCTGCTGATTGTTTTGTAACCATGGATAAAGTCATTTTCATATGGTTAATATACATGGTGATGTTAATGATGAAACTGTGTCTATGTTTTTTTTTATTTAACAACTTTTATATTTTGCACACATAACCAGAGTGCTTAATAGCACATCATCTCTGTAATAAGTTAACTATAGTTGATTTTAATGACTGTATTGCATTTTTCTGTTGAGTATTAAAGTGCATAGGAAATATACCCTTAAATAAATATGAACTTGAGGGTAGTTAAGTGGGATGTTACCCAGATGATTTTTCTCTCTCTCTGCTTGACTTCTTATTCATGCCCCTGTTGTGTTTCTTCCAACCAAACATTTCCTTCTCCTTGATGACTGGGTGTTCTATTGTTGCAAGTTTGTTAGTGGATTTTAATGACTGGTTTAGGAATATGGATGCTAGACCTTCAGTTTCCATGAGTGGATTTGCAATTATTCCACACATTGTACTTTTTATGAGAATGCTGTTGCAAGTACAGTGCAGTTTTTTTTTCAAATGCAGGTGTGATGCAGTGGTGCAGTGGTAGCATTGTCACCTGACAGCAAAAGGTTCTCCAGTTTGATTCTTGGCTGGACTGCCTTCTGTGTGGAGTCTGTATGTCCTCCTTGCATTTGTGTGGGTTTTCTCCAGGTACTCTGGTTTCCTCCCACGTTACAGAGACATGCGTCTGGAGTGTTTCTCCCTGGGCCTCTGCTGAAAATTGGCTTTGTTCCAAGTTGGACTTTCCCAGTTAACACATTTTAAATAAATATGTTAACTTTTTATATGATTAGAGGTCTAAGACACTGCATCATTCCAAATAATATGGTTTGCAAATGTAGTGAAGTATATCAAAAATGGCTAGGGACACCAAGACATCTCCATTTTGGGAGCTTTCTTTAAATGAGGTCAGTACACATGGATATTCAGTGAATCAGATATCCATTATATTAGTTTTCAAGTTAGAGAAGCAGCTTGATATTTATTTCTAATATTGTTATATTATTTGCTGTAGTTATCCTTCTTTGTGAGGCAGTCACATTTTAAAAAATGTATAACTAAAGCCTGGCATGCAATAAGGTTATTTATTTTTGATGACTGAATTAGGATTCTGTGGTATTTTATTTAATATTCCATAGGAGGCATCACATGCTAGATAATGTTTTGGGGGATTAAAGAGGTCACTTATCCAGGCCAAGGGAATGACAATTGACAATGAGACATATTTATTGTACATATTACTCAACAAGCAAATATGCTGATGTATTCCTTGATAATAACTATCCACAGGAGTTGGAACATTTGTAAAATGAGATTTTCTGGGAATCTACTTCAACAATTGAACTTTGATAAAGACATAGATGCAAACTAAAACAAAGGGAAAACAAATGGACCACACGTCAATGAAAGGCAGTTTTAATCTCCACAAAGGGCTCGTTGTACAAACACACAGTAAATCCACATAAAAGCATTAATGACACACCACATTTTCATCACCAAGGACTTCCTTCCTTCCATTACAAAAAAGGGGGATGTAATTCAAAATTAAATAGCAAATACTGTACAATGTTTTTTATATTTTAGTTAATGTTTTAACAGGTATGAAATATTATTATGTTGAGGACATTTCTGCACAGGTCTTTTTAATGATGTGACTATTTAATTGTTATTAGTGTTAGTCCTTGATTGGTTGTTTTGAATAGAAAAAATGTATAAATGCTTTTGTTCAGTTTGGAAAAGTGTTACATCTGAGGAAGTCCTTGGTGACAAAAATGCGGTGTTTCATTAACGTGTTTATGTGGATTTACTGTGTGTTTGCACAATGGTCCCTTTGTGGAGATTAAAGCTGACTTTCATTGCCATGTGATCCATTTGTTTTGCCCTTTGTTTTAGTTTACAGTTTGGTTATTGGGCTATCGTCCCCCTTCTTGGAATATAAAGACACAGATGCAGTTACCTACAGTTTCATAATTCAGGGCATAAAGAGGGATCTCAGAATGAATGCAAGGCAGAAAAAAGCCCGAGCAGGGAATAGTTTTCCTTCTCATGTTTTCTGCCAAGCTACAGTAGGAATGTTTGAAAAAGAAAAGGTCAATCAAAGTACTATCTGTTCTACTGGTATAAAAAGAGGGATACATCTGTGTATTAATGGTCTTAAGCACAAAGGATATGACAGATGAGTCAACATAGACAGTGGAGGGAATATTACATTTTCATTCTGATGGGGTGATTATGTTTATTCCATAGTGAGATGGGGTTAATCATGTTTTCAGGCCTTAGCTATTTTAATCTTTTTTAAAAATCAAGAGTTTAGGAACTACTAGACTACTGTTATTTAGAGGTCTGATAGATGCATTTTTCTTTAAGTCAAGCAAGAAAAGGCATGGAGAAAAAGGCTTTTCATAATCTTAAGTAGATAAAACTCTTCATCCTCAGTATAGTCAGTTGGTTCACAGCGATCATATCCCTGCATGCTTGCTTTTTGTTTTAGCAGTTATTAACATGACTACAATCAACGTTTGCTCTTGATACAGGCATTTGATTTTCTGTTGTAGAAGAAAAACATGAATGTCTAGCCAGTTAGTGTGAGCTGGGAGAGAATAGGAAAAGATGAGGATATGGCAGAAAAGGGAATAGTTGGTATGGGAAGATGGGACAAAAGGGAACTTGGAGGAACTTCTCTGAGGAGATGAGGAGTTAAAAAGGTAGAGAATGCACTGAGAATGGAAGTATATTCAGCGCAGGAGGAGATGGGAGGACCACTCATAGTACACAATAGTATGAATCTGACTGTAACATCCATATGAGTAGGAAGTTCTTATGAAGATGATAACAAGGAAATGTGGGGGGTGTCTTGTTAGGAAGGCAGGAGTAGTGGAAATGTAGTGTTGTTTCTATCATCACACATTGGTTTAATTTATACTTGATCAGAATGTGGAAGCTAGTTCAAAGGTGTAAGGATGGGGGGAGTGGTTGATGTTTTGGTGTACAAACCATGCTCACTATAGAGACAGTGATAAGTTACATGCAAGATATGTTCCCTTGGGTGACAACCCCTCTCTGGGCAAGTAATCAAGGAGCCTGAATCCTCATCACTGACACTGGAGAGGGATGTTCACTTGGAATACAAATGGATACACTCAGTATTTCCAGATGCAGATCTCTCTGCATCAAGCCCAATTTCCCTTGAGAGAACACAGGGAATCCACTCAGCTTGGGGTCTAGGTTTCTCTCTCTGTCTCTCCCCAAGTTCCCAGTAAGGCTCCCCACTGGCACAGCTTCAGAGTTTAGTCCTCAGCTGAGTGCCTAAGCCAAGCTGTCCACCATTCCCTCTGTGAAACCAGTGCTTCGTGTCCCTGGCCCATGTAGATGATACACACAGGATGTGAGATTTCATTTTTCACACACATACACCTGGGAAAGGCTGTCACAGATTTACCTGCTGTGTAGTTATCACTGCTACCAGACACTCCACAATCAGCTAATCTAAGGCCTTTAACAAAAGGTGTCAATTTACTGTGTAATATTAATACTAATACAAATGGTAGTAGTTGACTAAGAGAGCTAGGCCTTCTGGAACGGCTAGCACAGTGTCACCAAATAAATATAATTACTCTCAAATGTTAAATACTTTCTAAAAGGACCATTACATTAAAAGTTTTAAATATATTTAATAATAAATAATAAAAGAAAATGACAAAACTGAATATATATTTACAGTAGACCACAGAGTTCAAATCACAGGAAATATTGAAAATAACATTGATAGCCAGACTAAGACAAATAAAGAATAATATTTAAACTAAGCTTCACTATATTTTCCTTACTGAATCTAGGATTATTACTACTCCCTACTTACCTAATAGAGCAAGGCAGATAATGTGGTGAATGGTCCTTCTTGTTATCATGCCCAAGACAGAATACTCAATACTGAAAGATTTATCTTTGTAATATCTAAAACATAATTTCCAAGATGGCTGGCAGAATGACCTCATCTGGTCACCTGACTCCAGGTTCTCACAGTATCCCCTTTGAAACTTGAGACAGGATGTTAGAGTAGATGTGATAAGATGCATATCTAAGTTTTGCTAATGTTTATAGCAGTGCCTGGGGCTTTCCCTCTTTTTACTGAGCTAATGAACAAAGGCCTCTTCCAGACATGCCAACTGCAGTCCCATTCAGAGATGTGAGATAAACAATTCCATGGACTGGCAGGTGGTCCAATTAGCAGTATGTTTCTTAAAGTGAGACGTAAGCTAGCTGTTTAGCCCCTTCTCTTCTAGTGTCCTTTGCTAACATTTATACATACAGTCTCATATGTATTTTCATTCTCTGTCCAGCAGGACCCACTGTTGATACATTTTTTAACACTAACAACTTTACAAACACATTTTGATTTTCAAATGCCATACAGTTTTGATACATTTATAACATAAGTATCTGTACAAATCAGTTTGATATTCAAATGCCATACAGTTCTAGTACATTTGTAACACAAGCATCTTGTATAACTCAGTTTGATATTCAAAGGACATATCATTCTTTACAGAACTCTAGCTGGCTATGCTGGCACTAGTCCATGTCATCACATCTCTCCCTGCATCAAAGACTCAAGCTAGTTTTTCAAATGACCCTTAAGAAATGTGGCTTGAGAGAAATAAGTTTATCTTGGAAAATGTTACCCCATTCCCTCTCTTGAGAGTCCATCTGCATTGGCATTGCTGACCCTACTACGGTGTTGTACTGTCATGTCATATGCCTGCAATAATAAGCTTCACCTTAATAACTGCATTTTGCTGGCTGGCTCTATGTAGCTATGTTAAGGGTGTTGTGGTCTGTAACTACTGTGAATTTCTTTTCATACAGATAAGGCTGATGTTTCTGCATTGCCCATACTATGGCTAGACATTTCCTTTTCTACAGCTGCATACCATTCCTCCCTGGGTTGGAGTCTAGAGCTGAGATATACCACTGGGTGCTCTTCTCCCTCTGAGGAACTCTGCCTAAGTACAGCCCCCACACCATGGTTTGAAGCATCCACCTGTACAACAGATTATTTGCTGTAATCTGGACTAGCTAACAAGGGGGTCCTCCCAAAGCTCTTTTAAGCATATGGAATGCCTGCTCACATGCTGGGATCTGCACTACCTTATCTGGCCTGTTTTTCCTTGTCAAGTCTGTGAAGAGAGCAGCTATTGTACTATAATTGGGGACAAAGTTTCTATAGTACCCCACTGTCCCTAAGAATGCCCTCACCTGCCTTTTATTAACAGGGCAGGCCATGCTGGAATGGCTTCTACTTTGGCAGGTTCTGGCCTGATCTTACCACTGTGAACTCTATGTCTTAGGTAGGAGACATCTGCCATACCCACCTGACACTTACTGGGCTTAATGGTCAACCCTGCCATCTGCAGTCTGACCATCACATTCCTGACATGCTGAAGGTGCTTTTGCCAGGAATGGCTGTAGATGGCAGTATCATCAATGTAAGCAAGACCATAATCTTCGGATCCTGCTAGGATATGATCTACCAGCTTCTGGAAAGTTGTTGGGACATTTTTCTTCCCAAACAGCATCCAACAAGCCGATAGGAGTCACAAAGGCTGATCTCTCTCTAACATTGGGAGTCAAGAGCACCTGCTAGTAACCCTTGATCAGATCAATAGTGTTCATATACTAAGCCCAACCCAGCTTCTCTAAGGCTTCATCTGTCCTAGGCATAGGGTAAGCATCTGATTTTGTGTGACTATTTAGTAGTCCACACAGAACCTAGTGCTACTATCCTTCTTTGGTACTAACACCACTGGGGAGGACCATGGACTACTGGACACCTGGATTCCTCCCAGTTCCAATTTCTAGTGTAAATCCTCTCTCAGAGGCTGTTTGCCTCAGTCAGGTACCCTGCATGATAGGTCTATGGGGCTCTATATCCACATGGTGCTGCACTAGGTGGGTGGACCCTGGTTTCCCAGTGAATATGTCCCCAAACCCCTGTAACACTGCTCAGATTTCTCAAACCTGGGTAGGGGATAGCTGCTGGGATGTTGCCACCCCTTCCACTGAGGTGTCAGTCTGAGCCTCACTGAGATCAGTCACCAGATTCCCCTCAGACTCCTCCTGCCATCCACTACAAATACTCAGCACAAGGGCCTCCCTATCATGGTAAGGTTTTATCATATTAACATGGTACAATCTGTGCCCCTGCTTCCTGTCTAGCAGTTTTACCTTGTAGTTAACATCACTGTCCTTCCTTACCACTTTGAAGGGTCCATCCCAAACTGCCTGCAGCTTATTGTGTCTGACAGGAATGAGTACCATAACCTGGTGTACTACAGCATACTCCCTCACTGAAGCATTTCTGTTATACCAGAGCTTTTATTGCCATTGGGCTCCTGACAGAATTTCCTGGGACAAATCCATGAGCTCCCTAAGCCTTGCCCTGAGGTTTAGGACATATGCCACAACAGACTCCTTGTGGTATTCAAACTCACCCTCCCAGTCATCACAAATCATATCTAAGGGCCCCCTCACCCTATGCCCTTAGAGAAACTCAAAGGGTGAAAATCCTGTGGATTCCTGGGGCACCTCACTGTATGTAAACTATAGATGGGGCAAATATTTGTACCACTATCTCTTAAACTGGCCTGCAAATTCCCTTATCATGATTTTTAGCTTAGAGTTTAACTTCTAGACAAGACCATTAATCTGGGGTTGGTAGGGGGTGGTCTTTAGGTGCTTCACCCCACAGCTCTCCCATAGACAAGCCAGAAGGTCTGACATGAAATTGTCACCTCTATCAGTCAGTGTTTCTTTTGAGAAACCTACCCTGCTGAGAATCTCTAGTAAAGCTTTTGCTACCTTCTCTGTCATGATGGAGGACAGAGCCATTGCCTCAGGGTATCTAGTAGCATAATCTACTCCCACTAGGATATTCTTCTTCCCTGTGGAATATTGGGCACCCAGAGGCCCACAATATCCATAGCTACCTTCTAAAATGGCTCCTCAATCACAGGCAAAGGCATCAAAGGAGTTTTGACCTTATCTCCTGCATTGCCTACTTTTTGGCACTGCTTACAGGGCCTGCAGTACCCTGTTACATCCTTGGCAAACCCAGGCCCATAAAAGTTCTGCGTAATATGTCTCTTGGTACTCTTTATGCCCATATGACCTGCAAAAGGAATGTCATGGGCTATAGCTAGAAGTGCCAGATGGTATGCTCTGGGCACTACCAACTGTTGTATTATCTCACCTTCTACCCCTCCCTCAGGGGTTCACTCTCTACAGAGTAACCCTTTGTTCCAGTACACAGACTCCCCTTACTCCCCTTTTCCTTGAGAATCAGGCACCTCCCTAGCTACCTAACTCAAGCCTTGTAATGTAGGGTCTGAGATTTGAGCCTGTCTCAGCCCTATGATTGTCACTTTTCCCAGCTCCCCTTCAACAGGAAGTTTGGTATTTTCTGACAGTGGTGCTTCACTGTCAGCCTGGGTACTACCACTCACCTCTGCCTTTGCAGTCACCCTGTTCAAGGGAACATCAGTACTTACCAGCAGTTGTAGCTCATCTTCAGGCTCACTGCTACAGGGTAGTTCCCTTGGTGAATTAGCCTCATCACCAGTCCTGGCATCAGGGTTATGGTCTGTCTGGGACTCCCCAAGCTACCACACTCACATGCCTATCTCCCAGCCTGATTGCATGTTACTGCATGCACACAAGGTACTGCATTATGAAAATCATTCCCTATAAAGAATCTTCAGAGATATCCTCAAACACAAATACTTGCTTCTTTTTCCACCCTACCAGTCAAGGTGAACCCTGGCCAAAGGCATTTGGAATGACATCACTCCTAAAGCTCTGACTGGAGTGGACTACCCAAGCAAGTACCGCTCCTCTTTAACCGCAGCAAGTTTCACAACAGTTATAGCAGATGCCCTGTCTCTCTTGGCAGTGTCCTGTTTTCTGTCCACCAAGATATGATACAAACTCTGGTGGTAGTTTGATACCCCTATTGTCTCCAGAGAACTTACCATTGGCATTCTGTTATTCCCACTTGCTACCTCCCCCACCTTTTGTTCCCCACTTTGCCTCCATAGACATCTGTTTGCTACATGGCCCAACTGGTTACATTTGAAACATCTGAACCTAGGCTGTGGCAGTGTACCTGAACTAGTGGCTTCCCCTGTTACTGGTAAAATTTTTTGAGGTGGTTTAGGCTGCTCTCCATGGCATACCTCTCAACTGTACAGATTTTCGCAGAATGTCCAGATTTGTGCCTCATATTTTTGGTCCATTTTTCATAAAATTGTGGTTTTCTGGCAAATTAGTGGTAAACCATAGACTGCAGTTAGAAAATAATGACAGACATTGGAGTTTCAGGTTTCATACCCTTCAAAAAATCATGCTAATGCAAAACCTGTTATTCTATCAACTTTCTAAGTTTGTAAGAGCAATATTTAAAAATTCTCCCTATTTTTGGGCCTTGGTCCCACTTTTATTTATAGCTTTGTCCAGATTTCTTGATCTAAGAGGTATAGAAGTATGCTTCATGGGTTCCCTTATAGCCACGTGCAACACTGAATATTCCCTTCCTATGCAGTGATGCCCTGCTTACTAAGTAGAGATCTCCTTTTTCCCCAGCTCATCTGCAGAGTTGTCTTCCCTGTCTGCCAACCAAATTCTCATGTCCTCAAACAAAGTGCAAAGGGCTTGTTCCTTCACCAAAATGTCTTCCAACCCTTGAAAAGTGATGACCTCACACCCACTAACCCACCTATGCAAATACGTGCATAGTTCAGCAATATAATCACATACACTTTCATCTGTCTTGTGTTTATACTCATGACAATTTTTTTCTGTAAGCCTCAGGTGTTAACTGAAAACATTGTAATAAACACTGCTTAACTTTATCATAATCTAAATAATCAGTCTCAGGCAATTTGAAAACAACAGTTATAGATTTACCATGGAGTAAAGGGGTGAGGAACTGTACCCAGAGCCCTCTGTCCACATTGTATTGTTTGCATACTCTTTCAAATATATGAATAAAACTAATAAAATGATCACCTTCTTGGCACCGAGGAAGATGTTTACTGATCTTTATTGTTTTGGGGTATAGTTACTCCCTTCCCCATTACCTCCATGAACCTGGTAAAGAGTCAGCGTTTCCTTTATATGTTGCCACTGCCACTCATTTTCTTTGGCTTCCAAACATTTCAGTCTGTCTTTTTCTTCAGCCTCCAAATGCTGCACTCACTCTGATGATTCTAATTCCAACCATTTGGCCTCCAGTTCAAGTCTCTTTAACTTCAGACAGGTTTTTAAGTTCTCTGATGAAACGGTGAACTGTCCTGTTTCTGAGAGCTGCACATCCCCAATGCCAGACTGGTTGTCTTCCTGGTTGCTGGTTTGTGCAACAGATATGATTAAGGCTGCAATAATTTTCCCTTTAGTCAGGTTGGCATGCACCAGTCCTTTGGCTTGGCAAATCTCAGCCAACTGATTGCTTGTCAACTTGGCATAATCCTCTGCTGACATCCTTTCTTGCTCACCTTGACTACCTAAGCTAACAAAAAGTAAATAAATAAAACAATCATGATATGAAAGTCTGAATGTCTATTTTGTGACTGCTTGAGGGTACAAACACCTTGTTTACTGACAACTGCTTACAGGCTACAGAAGTTTAAATAATATCCCACCTCTGCTCACCAATATGTGATGACCCCTCTCTGGGCCAGTAATCAAGGAGCCTGAATCCTCGCTATTGACACTAGAGAGGAGCATTCCCTTGGAATACGTATTGATATAGTCAGTATTTCCAGATGCAGACCTCTCTGCATCAAGTACAATTTCCATTAAGAGCACACAGGGAGCCCACTCAGTCCCGGGTCTGGGTTTCTCTCTCTCTCTGTCTCTCCCCAGGTCCCCAATAAGGCTCCCCACTGGCACAGCTTCGAAGTTACATCCTCAGCCAAGTGCCCAAGCTAAATCCTCCACCACTCACTCTGTGACACCAGTGCTTCTTGTCCCTGCCTCAAGCAGCTGATGCACACATTCTGTGAGATTTGATTTTTCATACACACATACCTGGGAAAGGCTGGCACAGAATTACCTGCTGTACCCCTTTTTGTCAAGAATATAAGGTAGTTATCACTGCCACCAGACATGCCACAATCAGCTACTCTAACACCCTTAACAAAGGGTGTCCAATTATACTGTGTAATATTAATACTAATACAAATGATAGTAGTTGACCAAGACAGCTAGGCCTTCTGGAGTGGCCCACACAGTGTCACCAAATAAATATAAGCACTTCCAAAGGTTAAATACTTTCTAAAGGATCAGACACAATAAAAGTTGTAAACATATTTAATAATTAATAAAAAAAGAATGTGAAAATACTGAATATATGTTTACAGTAAACTACAGAGTTCAATTCACAGGAAATAGTGAAAATAACATCGATGGACAGACTCAAAAACATAAAGTAAAACAATATCTAAACTAAGGTTCACTATATTTTCCTGACTGAAACTAGGAGAATTACTATTCCTTACCTACCTAATAGAGCAAGGCAGATGATGTGGTGAATGGTCCTTCTTGTTGTCAGGCCCAAGACAGAATACTCAATACTGAGAGATTTCTCTTTGTAATATCTAAAACATAATTTCTAAGATGGTTGGCAGAATGACCTCATCTGATCACATGACTCTAGGTTCTCACAATATCCCCCTTTGAAGCTTAAGACAGGAAGTTAGCATAGATGTGATAAGATGCATATCTAAAGTTTTGCTAATGTTTGACAGTGTCTGTGGCTTCACGTCTTTTTACTGAGAAAATTAACAAAGGCTTCTTCCAGACATGTCATTTCTAACTATTTCAGAGCTATGAGATAAGCACGTCCATGGCCCAACAGGTGGTCCAATTAACAGTATTTTTCTTAAAGTAATAAGTAATCTAGCTGTTTAGCCCTTTTTCTTCCAGTGTCCTTTATTAACATATATAAGTCTTGTGTATATTTCTACTCTGTCCAGCATGACCTACTGTTGATAAATTTTTTTAACACTAGCAAGTTTACAAACACATTTTGATTTTCAAATGCCATACAATTCTAATACATTTGTAACATAAGCATCTGTACAAATGGGTTTGATATTGAAATGCCATACAGTCCTGATATATTTGTAACACAAGCATTTTGTATAAATCAGTTTGATATACAAAGGACATATCATTCTTTATAGAACTCCAACTGGCTATGCTGGTACTAGCCCATATAATCACAGCTTAATAGAATGTTATTACTTGCCAGATGGAAGAAAACAGGAGAATGCCATACTGACTGGAAGTGGGTCTAGAGAGAGTTATAGATAAAATGTGAAAAAGTGTTACTGGTGGGAAGGTTATATGTGCACTTATGTCTGGATTGATAAGATGCAAAATTGTCAAATTATATGCATAGAAGGAGAATGATTGGGCTTTCTAACATAATTTGTTAAATGAGTGTAAAAAAATTCATAGACAAGGGTGAACAGAAAGCTTTGGGGGATATATGTGTGTTAATTGACCCAGGGAAATGTAGATTGTTGGGGAAACAGGAGTTTAACAGCAAAAACACCTTTGCTGTAGGTAGTGAAGTGGATGTGGTAAAGCAATTTTATTAATATTGGTAGGCAACAAATAATGAAAAAAGGCAGCTTACCTTTTCAAATAATGACTTAACAAACTTTAACTGTCTTGATAGGTTTCCATTCAGAGATACCCATAAGGAAAGTAGCTGATATGGAAACTAAAGAGAGGAAAGCTGTTTGTATTTTTCTTTTTTTCTCTTGCAGCCTAATGTACTAACCTTCAGCTGCTAGCAATCAGTCATTACTTTCTTTCACTTTTATAGAGAGACTGGAAAGTGGGGAGCCAAATGCCAGGCAATCATCAGTGTTTTCTGTGTGTGTGTTTTTTTTTTTACCAAGTCCGTTCTTCAGAAGCTAATGCACACCCTCTCATACATAAGGGCTTGTTATGGCTTTGTCAATTTGGAGAATTGTATGGCAGTTGGTAAAGGAAAAACATAGGAAGGGAAAAATGGGCACGTAATGAGTAAGGTGAAGTATATTATCCCTACAAAAGCATAACTTAAGTATTAAAAGTGCATATGTAGGCCTGTTGGAAGCAGAGTTTGCAGAAGAATAATAGGATTTAAAGGTGAGATGGAAGACGGTAGCTCAAAACTTGAGGTAGGACATAATGGAATGTAGTGAGTATGCCGAACAGAAAAAGAAGCAACCAGAGTATGATGAAAGGAGGTACAGCAAAAAGCAAAATCCAGTGAAAACACCAACTAGTAGAAGGAATGAGGTATCCACAGAATAAAGTATCATTTTAAAAATTATGGAAACAGGTGGAGTTTGCAAGAATGGTAATGAACCAATAGATGAATTCAAAATTCCTAAAGGAAATTGTCAGGACTTTAACTGTAAACTAAAGGAAATGAAAGGAAGAGCAAGGTGCTTCAATAGTGAGGATGTGCAGAAAGGATATTGCGAAAATAGGAAGAAGTAAACAAAGAAAAAAGTACACCTATTTATGTAGAGCTTCTAAAGAGTAGTAGGATAGAGAGCAAATGACTTCAATAAATGTTGATAAATGGGAGGACATCCAGGTAGGACAAAATGTGACAAAGTCTGTGAAGTTTGTAGGGGACTACTTCACTGGCTCACAATATGGCCTTAGCAAAGGGGAATTGTCCATAGCTGGAATTTAACTCTGTATATGCTATGGAGGCAGAGAAAAGAGGAAGTCAAATGTGGGGGGATGTGAGTATATAAACAGAGATATGTCATACATTTTGGAAATGTGGCCGAGCAAGGCAAGTGTCAACCCAGACAAGCAATTAATGGTCTTAGATGTTTTACAAACACCTAATATTCCACTGGGATTTTTATAGATGGGGCTAATGGAAGGTGGGAAGAGGAATAATGCAGAAACATGAACTTTATTTTGCCACTATTGTCTATGGTTAAGAGAAGGACAGGCAAACAATAAAAGGGAGAGTAGGATCAAGCATCTGTAGGCTAAGGAATGGTAACTTAAAGATATTAATGAAAATGATTAAACTGAATTAAAATAATTAATTGAGAAGATGCAAAATGAATGACTTTAGGTGCTTGAATGTTATTAAATAAACATTAGAAGATTAAAGGGTAGAATTAGCTGAAAGACCCCAAGAAAAAAGCTGTAGTCCCCTAGTTAGGCTCTTAGAGCATGCACAGCTCTTTAAAATGACATTTAAAGTAGTGCATGATTACTCAGCTATACAAATGAACTGTGGTGATGTTAAAAACTTAGCAGTAGAGTAATTTTTACAGCACATTCATGGTTTAGACAATGCCATTAAGCTTAATTTCTTTGCAATGCTAAAGATGCTGCTCAAATGATTGTCAGACAGAAGCGATTTACGGAATACAAAGATGCCACCTTGAAAATATTTCAGTCTCTACTGACAGTAGCAGTGACGTCTCTGTTGTCAAACTGCCCACCAGAGACCATGCCCTCAGCTCCCCCACGCCTGGCAGATGTCCCAAAAGGGGATAGTGAAGTTCAGTGTTTTCTTCGTAACTGGTTTGGTCTTGTGAAGAGGAAATGTGGTAGATATTACTGTTGCCTGGAAAGGCAAATTGTGTTGCAATGCTGATAAGGCACCTAAGGAAGGACAGACTAATGAATGACCATATTACAATCCTGTAAAAGATAGTTATCATTTACTACAACAATAAATTTGACAATATGCCAGTGCATGACATCTATATACCCCACCCCAGAACCCTGATTATTGACCCATAAGTGAAAAGAGAATATCACTTTAACCTTCTACTCAACAAGTGTTTCAAAAGCAGGAGGGAAGAATAGAGTATCTATGAAAAGGGTAGGCTCAGGTCCCAAAATAGTAGAAATTTCTGCAGATACTCAGCCATCAGTCAAAGATATACAAGTCACTTGCAAAAGCAGTCAGAAGATGCTAAGAATAGTCGGATGCACCAGGTGGCTCAAGTAAAGAGCGAAGTTCAACAAGCTGTCAAAGTCTTAGGTAACATCTGCTAGGGGTGTACCACCCCACCTACCATCTATGCTTCTTTACTTTCTTTACTATGGGAAAGGATGAACAGCCTTTGATAACAGTGTGGACAGAGGGGAACAAATGGGGTGCTTCTTGACACTTGGGCCAGCAGTTTCAGTAACAAATAGATCACTTCCAAGGGATGAGGGCAGTAATATGATAATATCTGAATTTAATGGATCTTCAGTGGTTGCAATAGGGTGTACCCCACCAGAGTAAAATTCAGCAAAAACAGGGTAGGCCAGGGCAAGAAGTAAAAGTGACGTTTCTCCAGTAGATTAGACCTTGGAAGATGCTGACATTTGTGCAGTCACAGAGACCTGGTTTAAGGCTGTGTAGAGCAACCAAGCCCTACAGGATTACATTTCCTTCCACATGATCAGACCTCAAACTGAAGGTACGGAAACTAAAAGAGGTGATGTATCAATATTCATTAAAGATAAATATATCTCTAGATTGGTTAAACAGCATGACTCCCTTGAACTATTTCAGGTGCAATTGACTGTTGGTAAGACCTTTCTTCAGGTTATTGTCAGTTAGAGGACCCCCTCTGTGAATCAGGACATCCACTCAGCCCACCTGGATCTACTTGAGTCAGTTAGAATACAACTGAACACCCTGGTTTCGGGTGACATTAATTACTCATCCATTGACTTGGTAAATTATATATGTTCTAACTCACATGCCCAAAGGTTCTTGGACTTCATAAACTCCATTTCCCTGGACCAGCTGGTTGGCACCCCCACAAAGGACTCAGACATCCTAGATCTGGTGTTCACCAACATGGGGGATCATTGTACCATCCCCAGTGTGTGGTTCTCCCTGTGAAATCTGACCACAAATGAGTCTTGCTAGAAGTAACTATAACACCAGACCCCTCCACTAGGACCAGCTAGACTAAACAACTTCTCTAAGGCCAATTACAACCTCTTATGAGACAGCATAAATAGCTTTATAGCCCCTCCCTCCAGTGATGGAATGGACACCTATGCCAGGATATACAGCAATGCTTTATATGTACATCTCTACAATTGTATTGACTTTGTTGTACCTTAGAGGACCAAAGCAAGATCTTCAAGGAAGATCAAACCTGCCCGGTGGGCATCTGTCATCAACAGGCTGTACAATAAGAGAAATAAATTGCTGTCTAAAAGAAGAACGGAATGGTCCCAGAACTGAAAGCACTCCCTCCTCAAGTTAAACAAGCAAAAAAGGCTACAAATCCAAATTAGCTTACCTAACTAAGGCCAACCATAACATATTCTTTAGTTACATATGTAACCTCAAAGGAAAGGCCCAGATTTGAGCGAAACTTGTAGTTAATGGTACTACATATACAGAAGCCATGGATATAGCAATCCTGCTGGCTGACAGGTTCAGTGAAAACGTCACTCCCCTGTTATCACTACACATACCCCAAAGCATCCCTAACACCTGTCCCTATCCTAGTATCTCCAAGAAGAAGGTCCTAAATGTCATCTCCAGGACCAGAAATATAGCCTCTGTGGGATCAAATAAAATCCCAGGCTGTGTTCTACATGGGTTAAAACAGGAATTAGCATCACCACTGAGTACTCTTTTCAATCACAGCCTAAGCACTGTCTTCATCCCAGTGGAATGGAAAACAGCTACTGTCAACGCTTGCACAAAGTGGATGCATCCACTGACCCCACGAACTATAGATCCATTAGCCTGACCAGCCTAATCTGTAAGGCCATAGAGTGAATCATCATGGACCTTATCAACAAAGATATAGGAAATCTTCAAATGCACAACCCATCCATTTTGGCTTTGTCAAGGGGAGATCATGCCTGGTGGACTTCTTCAAGACAGTCACCAAAGCCCTAGACGAAGGCAAATCTGTGCATACGGCCTACCTAGACTTAACCAAGACCATTGACACAGTCCCACACTCAGGTATCATTGATAAACTCACCCATCTGGGTATCAACCCTTATATTTTCAGGTGGATTGCAAACCGGCTCACTGATAGAACTTATACAGTCAAAATAAGAAACTCCACCTCCTCTAGCTAACCCATAACCAGTGTTGTTCCACAGGAATCGGTTCTGGGACCGCTGTTGTTCAGAATCTACTTTTCTGAAGTACAGGCAAATGCTAAAGGTTTGTGGCTGACAATGTTTGTTGATAGCTGCAAACTTGGAGCAACCATCGAGTCACCTAAAGATGTCAACATCCTGCAAGATTGACTTACACAGACTAATGATTGGTGCCTAAGTCATGCTGTTAAACTTAATGCAAACAATGCATTATCTCTTTGGCAAGGGAGCTGTTCCTGCTAACTACCACACCAATAGCGATACCCTAAGCACGCATTCAATGGTGAGAGAGATGGGCACACTGGTTGACAGCAACCTTCCCTTTGAACACCATGTTTCCACAGTGGTAAGAAGGGCATTTTATACTGCTCATCTCATAAGTAAGGGCATTGCCTCCATAAAAAAGGAGGTCATAAACCCCCACTGTACTCTTCCCTCATCAGGTCAATAATAGAGTACAATGCTCCCTTTGGTGTGTCCCTTTCCAGGCACCTACAGCAATTGGAGAGACCACAAAGGTTTCTTACTAAAAAAAATTAGGGTCCTTAGCATCTGTCATATGTGGACAGACTGAAATCACTGTCATTTTACTCTGTGTCATGCAGACTACTCAGACGTGACCTGTGCCTTGCATATAGGATGATCATTGACTCTGCTTTAATGGAAACGCTGCACATAGACAAGTCAAATGGCACATGGGTCACTCACTCAAAGGACCTTAACCTGATATGTGACATCAACAGAGCTTGCTGGAGGGACAGATTTGTCTCACAGAGGTTACCTTACCTTTGGAACAAACTTCCAATTCATGTTAAATAAAGCCCCTCATTGACCGTATTTAAGCGTAATTTGGATGATTGCATGGGAAACTGGAAATTTACCCCAGACATTACACCTGTGTCCCTCCTGGGGTAGGGGCACTAGGAGCTGATTTTAATGTCTGCTCAAAACAGTCACTCTAGGGAACTAGGGTTGAAATTGGCTAGGCTTGTAAGGGTCCTAGGGCCACTAGCCTAGTAACCTACTATGATCCTATGATCCTCCAGTCTACATGTGAACCTATCATTTTTGGGGAATGGATGTGCTGTCTAATCCCAGAATTGTCATTGATTTTACTAAGGAAACCCTGTAAAGAAATGAATTATTTCTCTCTGCAATGCTCTGCAATTCAGCCCTATGACCTTGATGGGAGTAGTAAAAGTTCAGTCAGTGCAGACTTTGAGAACATTTGGCAGCAAATGCTGACCAACTTCCCCTCAACTATGGGCAAAAAGCAGGACAGACTGTCGTCTGTTGAAAAATAAAGGTGACTGGAAACAAGTCACCTTCCCTTCAAAAGCAGTATGCGATTGCAAAGGGAGCAATTGAAAATATGAGACAATGAATTAACCCATTACATCCAAGTGACGCTTCCAGGTGCATCTGCAGTTAACTCCTAATGATGCCTCTAAGTGTCAAATATTGCTTGTTCATATTTGCGTCAATAATTTAAAAAACATGATCTTTACAAGGTTTTAAAAGATTTCATCTTAAAGCTTACACAATTGCAAACTCAACTGCATTAATATTTGACCTCTACCTAGTGCAGGTAAATAAATATTAAAAAATAATAACTGTTGTTTTTATGATATTAATGTATATAGATATAGTTTTCACATTTTTCTAAATATCTCAACAACCAAATAATACAGACATAACTCCTTAGCTTCATACAAAAGCTCTCAGCTAAATGATTAAAATGTTGCTGAAAGTAAGTGTGTAATTTGAGTGGTTGCAGAGATATTGTAAATTATTTATAAAATATAGCCAAACTGGAAGCAAAGCACTCTTCACCCAAGACTGGACTAGACAGTCAAGAGGAGAAGGTAAACACTTGCACCACACCACACTCATCACATAGTCCCTCAAAACCTACACCACCAAAACGCACACATAGAAACACAAAACACACACCTACATTCACGGAGGCTCTCAATAAAAACCTGCCCAAGCATCAGGGATATCCAAAGCATAAACGCAAGCAAACTCCACCCCCCAACACAACCCAAATGACACATAGCCCACAAACTCAGTGTGCCACTCAACCACAGCCCATAAGGCATAACAACGTACCCAACACTCTAGTCATAGGTGACTCTATAGTCAGGCACACTGATGTTCCACTCACTAGACTAAACAAGGAGAAAGTTACTGTCAGCTGCCTGTCAGCTGCCAGGATCCACCACATAACACATGCACTCAGGTCACTCCACAATAAGCACAAATATGACACTGTCGTTGTCCATGTTGGTGTGAATGACCTGAGACGTACCTCCCTGGACTACTTGAAAAGAGACATGGAGGAGCTCTCCGATCTTGTATGCCAGGCAGGTATGACCCTAACCCTGTGTAGCATCCTGCCATCACCCAGAATGATGCCGCAGTACAAGGACAAAACAATTGGCTTCAACAATTGGCTAAGCTTCTGGTGTCATTCTAAGGGGATCCAGTATTTGTCTGCCTGGGACGACATGATCGACAGTCCATGATGCTTTGCCAGAGATGGCCAGCACCTGTCACCCTTAGGATTCTGGATACTGGCTAAGGCTCTTGCCACCCCTATAGTGCCTTTTTTAAGCAAGGATCAAATGACAAATTCACCACCATAACAGGTACAAGCAAGCAAAATCTGAGGGTAATGCTACTCAATGCTAGAAGTCTAAACCTCAAAATGCACTCACTCGAGACACTCCTTAAAATGGAGAACATTGACATCTGTGCAGTGACAGAGACCTGGTTCAAAGCTCCAGAGAGCACCCCTGCATTACCAGGCTTCAATTCATACCACACCTTTTGGCCACCTAACCCAGAAAGAAGCACTAAAGGCGGAGGCATGTCCATATTCATTAAGGATATCCACACCTCCAGGCTAGTTGCACAGCATAATGCATCCGAGATTATCCAAGTGCAACTAACTCTGGACAAGACCGCAATCCAAATTGTAGCTTGCTACAGACCCCCCCACCATGCCCCAGGATTCACACTCCTCATTTCTTGATACACTGGAAAGTATTAGGGTACAACCCAACACCCTAATAATGGGTGATTTCAACTACCCCACCATTAACTGGGAAAACTACTAATGTACCAACTCTTTTGCTCAACGTTTTCTAGAATTCATAAATTCCAATGCCTTGGATCAACTTATTCACACCCCCACCAGGGGCAGCAATATACTACACCTGGTCATTACCAACATGGGAAACCGGTGTTCCATGCCAGAGGTCAATTCCTCGTCGGTCAGATCCGACCACAAGCTAATCAGCCTAGACATCCACATCCCACCCCCAGCCTCAATTAGGGAAACCATCGTAAAAAACTTCTCATAAGCCAACTTCACACTTCTTAAGACAGAAGTGGCAAACTTCATGACACCCATGCAGACGGACAATAGAGGTATGACTGCCGAATCCTACACAAATGCACTTTATAAGCACTTACACAAGTGCATGGATCATGCTATCCCTAATAGAACCAAGATGTTATCCTCCAAATACAGGAAGCCAATCTGGTGGTCCTCTGCCATAAACAAACTCTACAACAGAAGAAAGAAACTGTTGCAAAAAAGAGTAAAATCCCATGACTGGAGGAACTCCCTGGTCAACCTCAGTAAGAAGCTGAGATCCCTCATAAAATCCTCCAAAGCTAGTTACGAAAACAAAATTGCCACTGACTCTAAAGACAACCACAAAGCATTCTATAGCTATGTCAAGAATCTAAATGGGAACACACAGATCTGCTCTGAGTTACAGCATAATGGCACTAAATATACAGAACCAACTGATATTGCCAACATCCTAGCAGATAGGTTCAGTGCTATCTTTACCCCCCTCTCACCCCCTAGAGGGCCCATCTCTATACCGGAAGAATGTAAAGTTCCTATAATCATGGCTGCACAGGTAAAAAACACACTCTCCAAAGCCAAGAACACAGCATCCATGGGACCTGACAATATCCCAGGCTGCGTTCAACACGAACTACAGAATGAACTGGGACCCTACCTAAGTACCATGTTCAGTCATAGCCTCACCTCAGGCTTTGTACTCACTGAATGGTGCACCATGACAGTTATCCCACTCCACAAAGGGGGAGCCACGACGGACCCCGGGAACTACCGCCCCATTAGCCTGATGAGCCTGGTCTGCAAGGCCATGGAACATATCATCGTGGAACTCATAAACAAAGACATTTGTAATCTCCAAACTCTGGACCCTACTCAGTTTGGATTTGTAAAAGGCAGATCATGTCTCCTAAACCTGATTGACTTCTTTGAACCAGTCACCAAAGCCATAGATGAGGGTAAAATGGTTCACACAGCTTATCTAGATCTCGCCAAGGCTTTCAACACCATCCCCCACTCTGGAATTATAGATAAGCTCACTAAACTAGGTATAAATCCCTATGTCACAAGATGGGTTGCCAACTTGCTTACGGACAGAACCCACACTGCGAAAGTAGCGGATTCCAAATCCGACATCAGACCAGTGACAAGTGGAGTACCACAGGGTTCAGTCCTGGGTCCTCTCCTGTTTGGTATCTACTTTTCTGAAGTGCAGGCCAACACAGAAGGTCTTTGGCTAACAAAGTTGGCAAATGACTGCAAACTAGGAGCCATAATCGAAACTCCTAACGATGTGGACAAACTACAAAAGGGCCTCACTGAGACAGATACCTGGTGTCAAAGCCATGACCTAAAGCTCAATGCCAAAAAGTGTATTGTCATCTCCTTTGGTAAAAACTCTGTACCCATGAACTACCACATAGCTGGTAGTCTACTTAATGCTGAAAATGTGATGAGACCTTGGGACACAGGTGGACAGTAGTCTCTCCTTTAATAATCACATCGCCACAGCGGTCAGGAAATCCTTCTATGTGGCTTATCACATCACAAAAGGATTCTCATCCAGAAAAAAAGAGGTCATTGTTCCCCTCTACTCATCACTCATTAGACCCATTATAGAGTACAACGCCCCTTTTGATATGTACCTCACAAGACATTTACAACAACTGGAAAGACCACAGAAATACCTCACAAAGAGGATTACTGGCCTCAAACAGATGCCCTATGCAGACCGTCTCAAAAAACTACAGCTTTACTCCATCGCATATCGCCTACTCAGGGGCGATCTCTGCCTAACATACAAAGATATGTCAAACCCAGAGCTGTTGGACATGCTCCACTTAAAGAAATCCCAATCCCTCCGAGCTACACGCTCTAGGGACCTTAACCTTGTCACCACAATAAACAGAACATGCTGGAGGGATAGATTCCTGTCCCAGAGACTTCCCATACTCTGGAACAGACTACCTATCTATGTCAAACAGAGCTCCTCATTAGCACTCTTCAAGAAAAATCTTGATGATTGGATGGGAAATGGAAAATTCACCCCGGGGATCACTTCTGTGGCTCTGCTCGACAGGGGCACAGGAAAATAATTTTCTTGGGTAGCGAAAGCCAGGGTACATTTTTTGGCTAGGCTTGTATTGTCCCTAGGGCCGATAGCTTAGTACCTACCTATGAACCTGTCAACCTATAAATATTACAAATGTAATAGTTACTGTGTTTACTGTGACTTATAAAATTCAGTTTAAGACCTAGAACCTAAAGAATACTGCCACCTTAAAATATTTTGTGCTGTCTGTCATAACTGCTATGGTTCCAGAAATATGAACATTTGTTTGAAATGTGAGGACATAATTTGATTCTGTCAAAAACGCTAATGCTCTGCCCATTGGAAGTTACAGTGCAAACTTTCTGAGCTCCATTGGAGTGAATGAGTTAAAGAGTGGAGAAAATAAGATAACATCAGAAAAGGCCACAGCCTCTCAAATTCTCCAGGGTGACCTGTAAAGAAAAAAAGAAGGGAGTTTCAGAATGCTTCTAGACCTTAGACTGGTGAATAAATTCACCAACCACATGACCCACATAGTCCCAGGCACACCTGAGATATCATTTAATTTGGATTCAAATAGCACACACTTCATGGTAATTGATCTAGCAAATGTATTTTTTACTATTCCCTTTCATCCAGACTCACAAGACAATTTGCATTTATTTTCAGTAATAAGCAGTATACCTTGGCCAGGCTCCCCCAGGAGTTTTGAAATAGCCCAGTAATCTTCCACTAAACATTGACAAAGGGCTTGGGTAAACTACAGTTAGGCAATAAAATTTTGCAATACATATACGACATTCTTATTTAGACAGAGACCACTGAATAACATTTAGAAGTCATGGAAAAGGTGTTAGCAGCTCTGCAAGAAGCAGGATTAAAAGTGATCTCTCAAAAGTTGCAGTTCATACAGGATGCAGTTACATTTTGGAGAGTCATGGTGTCAGCACAATCCAGGACACCTTGAGTAGAAAGAGTACAGAGTATCCTTAAGTTCTGACTTCCTTAGGCATTTGCAGATTTGCAGAAGTTTATGGGTGTCATGAATTACAATCAGGACTTTATTAAAAATTATGCTAAAACAGCTGCACAGTTGTATGGGGTAATCCACTCTCAGAAACCATCTGCAGAATCAATTTCTTGAACCCTTGAGGCCATGCAAGCTTTTAATGATATAAAGAAGTTCTTCATGGCAATAGGCTTATAACTGTTTTCTTAAAGGCAGTTACAGGAGATGACAGGATCTCAGCTATCCTCCTGCAAAAGTGACCATCAGGCCATGCTCAAGGCTTATAGTCTAGAATGGAGTCCATCATCTTTTGCAGTTGAATGATGACTCTAGTCAAAATGAGATATCATCTTTGTGTGCAGATATTGTTAGTGATAAACTGGGGAATCACAAAGACAGAACACATAACAGTTTTCTCAAGTCATAATTCAGGCACCACATCATGCAATAAAAAGTTGTACTCCACAGAATCCAAACTGATCAGTCAGGTGAGGTTTGCAAAATGGCTATACACATTTAAGCAAAAAAACAGTCATGGTAGAGCTTGGTACTCATAACATTTCTCTTAGCAAATGCTGTATAGAAGGGAACAGTATTCATGTAAAGAGATCATTCAAGATGCACCCAGCTCTCCATTATAGGTTAATTTTGATGAAAGGAAGAGCTCTGGATATGTAGATCATGCCAGTTATCGGCTAAAGGGAGCCTATGTGTCTGGCTTTGCTGTTTTTGACTAATACGAATATTATATGAGCAAAAAGAAGCAAGTTTACTTAAGCTTCCAAGTTATGTCTGCCCAAAGAACAGAGCTGGAAGCCATCTGTTATGTGGTCAGGTATTGGAGGACTGGATGAATATAGTCATGAAGTCAATTATTTCATAGTACATATGGGCAAGAAGGGTTTTTGTAGGCAGCAGTGTCGAACTGCTCAAACACTCCAAAATAATTCAAAGTCTTTTTCAAGAATCAGTGGTCACCTAAGTAACCTTCACACTCAATAAAGTTAAGACCCATCAAAATTTGTCAGAACATATTCACTTTCAGGGCAATGCTAGAGTATATGATTTGGCCGAACAAGTTGCTCTCACAGGGGCAGAACTGTATCCTGAGTAACAATCCCAGACAACAATATGCCCCATTATGTTCAGAGAAAAACAATGGGATGAGTAACTAGGCAATGTATGCATACTTGGATCTGACTCATATTCAACAAACTGTAAGGACAAGTTGACACAAAAGAGGAATTATCCTTCCCTATGCACCAAGTTCTTTGGCAAAGCAAATTATAAAGTTCAGCCATCAAGTGTTGGAGCCCATTGACCAATCAAAATTGCAGAAAACAATAAAAAAGAAATGTTGGAATCCAGTACTCAGAACAATCTGTCAGAGGGTGCAAGAAGAGTGCATAGTAGGCTTTCAGATTTATCACACATTAAAAAAAAACAATTTTACATCAAGTTCCAGTGTCTGAAGGCCCATGGTACAGCATTCAAACTGATATACTCCAAAATTAACTCCAAAGAGTTAAAAACCACAAACAAAACAAGAAGGTGAGTTCAACAAACCACAGGAAGCCAAAGTGGAATCCAAAAAAATCTTTTACTGGAAACTTGTTAGCGCTTTCATGTTATGGTATCCAAACACTTCTTCAGACAAGTTTTTTACATTTTCAACCACAATTTAAATATGCGTCTCTATTACCACATTTGTTCAATTACTTAAGAAACAATTAAACCAATTTTTCAATTAGTTAAGTCCTGCCCTATTAAAAACTTAAATGCTGTATTAGAAACACAATTTTTTAAAAACAAGTATTATTATTACAACAATTTATTGTATAAATTAAAAACCTAAGTCAAAGTAAATTAATTAAGTACCATAAAAATGTACTTTAATGCCTAAAAATCATGTGTACGTTTTCTGACAGCATTCAAACTGACCTTGTTGGACCTCTTCCTATAGGAAAAGGAGGTTATATGTTTCTTTTAGTTTTAGTGGATGTTTTCAGTAAATGGGTAGAGGCAATCCCCACAAAAAGAAAGAAAAACTGCATATAAAAAACACAGCTTTCATTCTGTGGATCTAAGTTTTTTCACACTGGACATGGGCAAAATTCATTGAATCAGACAACGGTCCTCAATTTGCTAGTCAGGTCTTGAAGGAAATGTGCAATATTCTGAATATTCAGCAAAGGTTCCATCTCACTTATCCTCAGACCAATGATATCACAGCGCAAATGAATTGAACTATCAAAGGTAGGCTTAAAATCTAAGCCTTTATAAAGTCAACCACCTGACAGCAATTCTGATGAGCATTCATGCCATTCCAAATGCCAAAATGGGATTCTTTCTTTTTCTCTTAATGGTAGAAAGGACAATACCAATCACATTGCCTTTTGATCTGGAAACTGGCATTTCTGAGTCACAGTTAGACATGGAAAAACATCCAGAATGGTTAAAACTTTTATTCCAGAATTGTGATGGTTTAGACAGGGAAAATACATAAAGTCTGTAGAGACTACTTTTGCCAGCAATGGAGACATGAAGGTGGGTCAAAGGGTAATGACCAAGAGGTTTTTAAAAACAGGGACATGAGATAGCAACTGGGAGGGGCCATACATAGTAACAGCCATACATAGTAACAGCATAAGTTGGGTCTTTGGTTTAAACAAGGAAACAAGAAAAAAACACAGATGTGAGGGACAAAAAGCGTAAATTGTCCACAGAGACCAGTGCAAAATCTTCAAGCCAATGGGATCAGGGAGCCAAACTAGAGCTACAGTAAGTAATTTGCTATTTTCTGATTTTAGGTTATCAATATGACATGATAACCTTTCAGAATCCCAAGGCAACAGAGGTAGCAATCTTTCTCAAAATCCCCAGATGACACAAATAAATTGAACAATACTAATCAGGGCAAAACAAATTAAAGTAAGCTAGTCACACTACTTCTACTATCAGTGTTCCATATCTATTAATGGGAATTTTGGGCAACATAAAATATATCCCAGTTTAAGTAGATTGTTAACCTGAATTCAATACCTTTCTAGCAGTCCAATTTATGTATGCATATCAATGCAATGTTAGCAGATGTTCATTGGGATACCAAGTGCAGAAGATATCGATAAATTGTATGACCAAATAGCTAAGGAGGTAATTAAGAGAACTAGTACTCAAATGACAAACCAAAGACGTTTGTTTAGCAGACCATCCATAAACACAACAATTGTTTGCTGTAATTAAGGTCATACAGGGGAAGCATGCATTTTTGGAGAAATTTCTCTAGCCAATATAACCAGTACACAGCATAGAATTTCAGTTTTACCCAAGACTTAAACTATTTAGCATCCTATATTCTCTGGACACAATCAGGATTGCCTACATTAATGGAATACTACTACAGTTGAGAAATAGAGCCTACAAGTGCCTACCCCCATATTGGAATGGGTCATGCTATATAGGACAAGTTTCTCCAGCAATAAGTCACATTAATCAAATACCAATGAGCAATAACATAGATGTCAGGAAAAAGAGAGAAATACCCCCCCCCCCAAAAAAAAAAAAGTAGCAACACTAGACGTGTCCTGGATATGCAATCATAATTTAGATCATGCAAATAACAAGGGCTTATGGTACATGGATTGGGATGGATGATGTTATTTTAGAATCAGGTACATTTTCCTGGTATGAGGCAACCAAAGTCATTTATGAATTAAGAAAGATGTCCAAACTCTTAGAAACTCAAGTCACTGCTACTTTTGGGATAATTTCAGATATCACAGAAGAAATGACAGCCATGCGTACTGTGATTCTGCAAAATAAAATGGCCCTTGACTATATTCTGACATTCCAGGGGAGTACATGTGCTTTAATAGGTGACGGGTGTTGTACATAAATTCCAGATAATTCTGAGTTCATTGTAAATCATCTTTAATTAATTCTGGAAGTTTCATAGGCTATCAGACCAAAGTACAGTGAAGAATGGATGAAATGGTTTTCTAGTCTAGTCACTGGTTGGAAATAGGTAATAATAACATTTTTCATTGCTATGATTGTTGTTCTGGTTTTAAGATATATGTTCTTTACATGTTAAAATATTTTCTTGGCTGAAGTCACTAATCTAGTTGTAAATCTGGTAAATGTCACCTTCAATGAAGAATTAATTCAATTGTTAAAGTCTTAGGTTCATAGGTAGGTACTAGGCTATCTGCCCGAGGGCATTTATAAGCCTAGCCAGAGTGTGTCGGCTTTCACCACCCTATTGATTAATTAAATGATCCTCTGTCAAGCAGAGCCAATGAAGTGACCCCAGGGGTGTATTTTCTGTTATCCATCCACTCGGCAAGGTTTCTTTTGAAGAGTGTTAGTGAGGGGCTCTGCCTAATGTAGTTTGGAATTTTGTTCCAAAGGATGGGGAGTCTCTGTGACAGGAATCTATCCCTCCAGCATGTTCTATGTATTGTTGTGGTGAGGTTTAGGTCACTAGAGCGTGTGGCTCGCAGTGACTTGGATTTCTTTAGGTGGAGCATGTCCATTAATTCTGAGTTGGACATGGCTTTGTAAGTCAGGCAGAGATCACCTCTGAGTAAGCAATATGCCACTGAGTACAGCCGGAGTTTTTTCAGTCGGGCTGCATAGGACACATGTTTGAGGCCAGTAATCCTCTTGGTGAGGTACTTTTGTGGTCTCTCCAGCTGTTGGAAGTGTCTTGTGAGGTACATCCCAAATGGGGCATTGTACTCTATGATGGGTCTGATGAGTGATGAGTAGAGGGGCACTATAACCTCTTTATTTATAGATGAGAACCCTTTAGTAATTAGATGGGCTACACAGAAGGAGTTCCTAACTACTTTGGCAATATGATTGTCAAAGGAGAGATTACTATCTACCTGGGTCCCCAGATCTCTTATTACCTCTTCTGTATTAAGGGGGATGCCACCTATGTGGCAATTCATGGGTGTTTTGTTTTTCCCAAATGGGATGACTATGCATTTTTGGCATTTAGCTTGAGGCCATGAATTTAACACCAGGTGTCTCTCTCAGTAAGGCCCTTTTGGAGGATGTCCGTGTCAGCTGGAGAGTCAATTATGGCTCCCAGTTTGCAGTCATTGATGAACTTGGTAAGCCATAGTCTTCCTGTGTTTGAAAATAAACTAAACAGCTCAGAGTATAGAGAGGTGCAGAATAGCAAGACCAAGTGAAACAAGAAAGCTGCACCAAACTTACACAACCACCACATTTATTAGCAAAAAATAAAAATAGGATAATGTTAGTGCTTTCACAACTGCTCTTGGCGCTTCATCAGACAAGCCGAACAATTCCCCAACCAGTTTATATTACACATTAGCTATCAACTGATAGGAATCAAATGTTCAAATTATACAATTAAAACAAGCTAATGTTCCAGTCAGAGAATGCTATAGTAAATTACATCTAAAATTTTACAAAGCCAGTTCATAAATATGCATGTGTGAAAGTATAAATAAACATCTCTAAATATATATATAGGAAAACCTATATAGACAATATCTATTCAGAGAAATTCTTAAAAAACATATTATTATCTAAAAAAGTACTAAGACAATCATCTTGGAACAAAAAATTCTTTATAAAGGTTCATCTAAAACTCATATAAAGGCATATTAATGCATAAAAAGGCACGTCAAAAATATATTAAAAGCATATATGTATATGTGTGTGAGAAGAAAAATTATACATACACAGATGACTATAAAAATACTTAATACCTGAGGTGGCGAGACTTCAAGAAAGATTTTAAGGATGTTGTACTATTTAAACCAGGGTATCTCTCAGCATTCAGAGAGAGAATCCATTTTTGTTCAATGATCTCAGTTAAATTTTCTATATCACCTCCTCTTACACTAAGGTGAACAACATGAATAACAAAAAATTTAAAATAGTGTATGCAGTCTATATCCTTAATGTGTGTGGTCAGGGCATTGCTATCCTTACAGTTGTTGATTTCCCTAATATGTTCAAAGATCCTGTCCTTGAACATTCTGTTAGCTTTACCTATATAGAATACAAAACATTTCTGTCAGAAAGAGAAATAAACAACATTCATTGTTCTGCAATCAGCATAGCCCTTGCTTGTGATAGTAAATTGTCGCACGGGGTGTGTAAAAGTATTATTTCTATAAAGGTGTTGGCATGCAGAGCATCGTCTGCATGGAAAGGTGCCAGTCCACATGGACTGGATAGGTCTATCTATATCTTTCTTATTACAAAGATGATTTTTCAAAGACTTGTTTCTAAATGAAAAAGATGGAATATTACCCATCTTGTCCATGAGTCCTGGGACCTCATGTAAAATATGCCAATGTCTTTTAATAATGGAAGTGTACTCATTTACATCACTAGAATGCTGAAAAACTACTCTAAACCTATTATTTGTCGAGTTTAAAACATGCTGGTCATCATTCTGTGTGACGTCCATCAAATATGGTTTGCATCTATTGTCCCTTTGTGTCCAGGCCTGAACTATAGTGGTCTCAATCTCTTCCTTAGAGTAACCTCTATCTAGGAAATCTGATTCCACATTTTCAAGTGCCACTATTGCTTCATCATCTTCATTGTGTAGTCTTAGGACTCTATATATTTGTCCCTTTAGGACATTTTTGGCAATATGTCTTGGGTGCATACTAGTTCTGTGCAGCAGGGCATTTCTCCTGGTGGGTTTCCTGTATATACTACTTCTAAGCCTATTCAATTCAGATTTCCTAGCTATCACATTCAGAAAATTGATCTCAGTTGTGGAATATTGATGCATGAATCTTAACAAATCAGTGGTAATATGTAAATAGTTCACAAAATCAGTTAACTCACTTTGAGTGCCCTTCCACAACATAAAAATGTCATCCACAAATCTGACATACCATAGAATATTCCCAAAGAAGGGATTAACATCTGACATTAGAGAGAGCTGTTCCCAACATGCCAAAGCCAGGTTGGCGTAGCTATTGGCACAAGCAGTGCCCATAGCCATGCCAACCTTCTGGAGATAGAACTAATTTTCAAACACAAAGACATTATTTTCTATGATAATCTCTAATAGACTGCAAATAAGTTGAACCTTGTCATTTTCATAACATCTGTTGATAGTAAGAAAATCTCTGATCATATTAATGCCCCATGTGTTAGGTATTGATGTAAAAAGTGACTCAATGTCCATAGTAACAAATATATATTCACTCTCAATTGTCATTATTCTGTTGTGTAACCTTTCTAGGAACATTTTTGTATCTCTCAGTATAGTATGGCATCCCTCTAATAATGTGTGGAGGTTGCCCTCTACAAAAATGGAGAGTGGTTCAGTGCACCACACCATGTCTGAGACTATTGGTCTCATAGGTGGCATTCTCTTTCTGCCAGAAATGTTTTGTATTCTATATAGGTAAAACTAACAGAATGTTCAAGGACAGGATCCTTGAACATATTATGGACATCAACAACTATAAGGATAGCAATGCCCTGGCCACACACATTAAGGAAACAGACTGCACACACTATTTTAAATTTTTTGTTATTCAAGTTGTTCACCTTAGTGTAAGAGGAGGTGATCTAGAAAATTTAACTGAGAGCATTGAACAAAAATGGATTCTTGCTCTGAATGCTGAGAGATACCCTGGTTTAAATAGTACAACATCCTTAAAACCTTTCTTGAAGTTTCACCACCTCAGGTGTTAAGTATTTTTATAGTCATTTATGTATGTATAATTTGTCTTCTCACACACATATACATATATGCTTTTAATATATTTTTGACATGCCTTTTTATGCCTTAATATGCCTTTATATGAGTTTTAGATAAACCTTTATGAAGACTTTTTTGTTCCAAGATGATTGTCTTATTACTTTTTTAGATAGTAATATGTTTTTTAAGAATTTGTCTGTATATGGTTTTATGTAAATAGATTCTAATGTATATGCTAATAGATATTGTGTATATAGGTTTTCCTATATATATATATATATATATATATATATATATATATATATATATATATACATATATTTAGAGATGTTTATTTATATTTTCACACGTGCATATTTATGGACTGTCTTTTTAAAATTTTAGATGTAATTTACTATAGCATTCTCTGACTAGAACATTAGCTTGCTTTAATTCTATAATTGGAACATTTGATTCCTATCAGCTGATAGCTATATATAAACTGGTTGGAGAGTTGTTCAGTTTGTCTGATGAAGTGACAAGAGCAGTTGTGAAAGCGCTAACGTTATCCTATTTTTATTTTTTATTTTTTGCTAATAAACATGGTGGTTGTGTAAGTTTGGTGAAGCTTTCTTTTTTCACTTGGTCTTCCTGTGTTTGCCTGTACTTTTGAGAAGTATATGCTGAACTGTAGGAGTCCCAGGAACAAGCCTTGTAGGACACCACTTGCGACTGGTTTAGAGTCGGACCTGGAGCGCGCTATTCTTACCGTGTGAGTTCTGTCTGTAAGCCAGTTGACAACCCATCCTGTGACGTAGGGGTTTATGTTCAGGCTGGCGAGTTTTTCTGCAATACCTGAGTGGGGAATGGTGTCAAAAGCCTTGGTGAGGTCAAGGTAGGCTGTGTGAACAACCTTTCCCTCATCTATGTCCTTGGTGACTGTCTCGAAAATGTCAACCAGGTTTAGTAGGCATGATCTGCCCTTAACAAAGCCGAACTGGGTCAGGTCAAGTGTTTGGAGGTTCCCAATGTCTTTATTAATGAGTTCCATGATGATGCACTCCATAGCCTTGCAGACCAGGCTAGTCAGGCTTATGGGGCAATAGTTACCAGGGTCAGTTATGGCCCCTCCTTTGCGGAGTGGAATAACCATTGCTGTGTGCCGTTCTATGGGCACAAAGCCTGTGGAGAGGCTGAGGTTGAACAGCGTGTTTAGGTGGGGGATTCGTTCATTCTGTTATTCGTGAAAGATGCAGCCTGGGACACCATGTGGCCCCATTGACACTGTGTTTTTGGCTTTTGAAAGGGCTATTTTCACCTGTGCGTCTGTGATTTCCAGGACACTACACTTTTCTGGTATTGTTGTGGGCCCTTTTGGGGGTGAGGAAGGGTGAAGTCTCCACTGAATCTATCTGCCAGGATGTTGGTAATATCAGTAGGTTCAGTATATTTTGTGCTATTTTGCACTAGTTCAGTGCATATCTGTGAGTTGCCACTTAGATTTTTAACATAGCTAAAGAAGGCTTTCTGGTTATCTTTTGAATCCTTGGCTATTTTTTTTTCGAAGTTAGCTTTGGATGATTTTATGAGGGACCTTAGTTTCTTACTGATACTGATCAAGGATGTCTCTCCTTCTTGGGATTTGCTTTTTTTCTGAACTAGTTTCCTCCTTCTATTGTATAGCCTGTTTGTGGCAGGGGTCCACCAGACTGGTTTCCTTCTATTAGAGGAGTGAGTCTTGGTTTTGCTAGGGATGGCATGATCCATGCATCCTTGTAGGTGCTTATAGAGTGCATTTGTAAAGGTTTCTGCATCTTGGGCAGTGTTATCCTTTAGCATGGGGGCTGTGAAACTTACCGCCTCTGTCTTAAGTAAGATTAAGTTTGCTTTAGAAAAGTTTTTTACTGTGGTTTCCTTAGCTGGAGGTGGTGGTGAGGTGTGGACATCCAGAGTGATTAGGTTATGGTCTGATCTAACCAGTGACGGGTTGACCTGCAATGCGGAACACCTGTCACCCATGTTTGTGATGACCAGGTCCAATATGTTTTCACCTCTGGTAGGGGAGTTTACCAGCTGATCCAGGGCATTTGAGTTGATGAATTCCAGGAAGCGCTGGGCTTGGGAGTTTGTACTCGAGTAGTTTTCCCAGTTAATGGTAGGGTAATTGAAATCACCCAATATCAGGGTGTTTGGTAGGACCTTCATGTTTTCCAGTGTTTCCAGAAAGGTGGAGTGGTGGTCCTAAGTCATGGATGGTGATCTGTAGCAGGCCACAATTTGCATTGCAGATTTTCCCGATGTTAGTTGCACATGGATGATCTCAGAGGTATCATGCTGTGCCACTAACCTGGAGGTGTAGGTATCCTTGATGAATATGGATACATCCCCTCCTTTTGTGTTTTGGTCCATGTTCTGTGGCCGAAACGTGTGTTACGAGTTGTAGCCTGGTAGTGCTGGGGTGCTCTCTAGAGCCTTGAACCAGGTTTCAGTTACTGCACAGATATCAAAGTTCTCCATACTGAGGAGTGCTTTGAGCGCGTGCATTTTGAGATTTAAACTCCTGGCGTTGAGTAGCATAACCCTCAGTTTTTTTATTAATTGTGCTGTTTACGGAGGTGGGTTTGACTTTTGAGCCTTGCCTGAAAAAAGCACTATGGAGACAGCAAGAGCCTTGGCCAGTATTCGAAAGCCTCGGGGTGACAGGTGCAAGTCATCTCTTGTGAAGCAATGTGGCTTGTTGAGCATGACGTCCCAGGCTGACAGACAATGGATCCCCTTTGAATGACACCAGAAGCTTAGCCAATTGTTGAAATTGATCATTTTTTTCCTTTATACTGAGGTATCATTCTTGGTGAGGGCAGGATGCTACTCAGGGTCAGGGTCATACCAGCCTGGGCTACATGACAAGAGAGCTCTTCCATGTCTCTTTTCATGTAGTCCAGGGAGGTTCGTCTCAGGTCATTCACACCAACATGAACAATGACAGAGTCATATTTGTACTTGTTCTGAAGTGACCTGAGTGCTTGTGTTATGTGGCAGATTTTGGCTCCCTGCAAGCAACTAACAGTAACCTTCTGCTTGTCCAGCCTAGTGAGTGGGACACCAGTGTGTTTGACTATAGAGTCACCTATTACTAGTGTGTTAGGTATGTTATTTCGCATTAAGGGCTGTGATTGTGCGGCACACTGATTATGTGTTATATGTGTTGTCTGGTTTGTGACGGGAGGTGCAGGTTGTTTGCATGTTTACTTTGGAGGTCTCTGATGCTTTTGCAGGTTTTTATTTAGAGCCTCCTAGTATGATTTTGTGTATTTATGTGTATTTTTTGCCAGTGGTGGTTTAGTAGGTCTATGTGTGGCTGGAGGTGTGGTGCAAGTGTTTACCTTCTCCTCTTGACTGTCTGTTCCAGTCTTGGGTGGAGACAGCTTAGCCTCCAGTTTGGCTGTATAATTGCATCTCTCGCATATGTTAGTGTTTTGTGGTAGGAGGAGAGGGTTGTCTGTGTACATGAGGCAATTGTAACATTGCCTCAGGATACCCAGATTCACCAGCTGGACTGGAGAGTACACCTGAAATTGCCCTTTGGGCATGCCTGAATAGTAGGGTTAGCTGCTTAGTTGCTTGTTTGGTGAGGGGTGAATAAAGAGCCTTGCCCTGCTGGGCAATCAAGTGTCAGGGTATATTAGTGCTTGCTATTAGGCCTGAGCAAGTGCTGGGCTGTAGGATGCTTTTTGAATGCTTAGGTTGAGAGTTAGACTAGTTTCAAGGGGAAGACTGAAGAGGAGACTTAGTGGAGCCGGGAATAATTTAACCCTAGCTAACCGGCACTGCCCGGCACACAAAACCATGCAAACATGGTTTTTATAGCAGGGAAATGAAAGAGATAGAAATTAGCCCAAAATGGCCTATAAACTACTAACTTATGGGCTGGAACCACTCCTCCAGGGACAGATTGGCTGCTCAAAGCTACCCTCTCTCACAGGTGAACAGAGAAACTTCCTTCTATCCAAGTAAGATATGGGCAACTCAGAAACTTGTGACACAGCCCTGAATTCAGCAGTAGCCTGAAACCTGGACTGTACTAGCTTAGAAAGGCAGGAAACAAGGAATTTATTTTTGTTTTTTGAAAAGATAAGGCAAAAACAGTAAAAAATACACTTAAAACGACTACAAACAATCAGAAAAGGCTATTGCACTTTAGTGTGTAGCCTACAACAGTTAAAAAAAATATTTAAACAAAAAACAACTATTTAAAAGTGCAGGCAGTCAAATAAGTACAATATGTGAAGAAGACAAGCTTTTGAATCACAATAAATGCTGGAAAATCAGAAAATTAGAAAGCCCAGAGGAGGTGGAGTCTGCACCTATGTTAACAAAAGATGGTGCAGCAACTGTAAAATCATACTGTCACACGGCTGTGAAAACTTAAAGAGTTCCTGCCCATTAAATGTAGAACATTTTAATTGCCCAGGGAACTGAATGGGGTCAGTGTAACAGTGGTGTGTCTACCACCTAGTGCTAATACCACAGAATCACTAAATAAACTATGTAATCACATGGGTGAGCTTCAGAGCAAATATCCTGACTTTGTACACATGGCAGCTGGTGAATTTAATAAAGCAGATCTGAAAGAAATACTCCCAGACTACCATCAGTATGTGGACATTCCTACAAGGGGTGATAACATCCTGGACAAGGTGTACATAAACAAAAAGAAAGCTTATAAGGCAGTGCGACTTCCACAAATGGGAAACTCTGACCATTATATCATCTTGCTATCATCATCTTACAAACCTGCACTGGTTAGAGAGAAACTCACAAAGAAACAAATCAGGGTATGGCCCAAGGGGACTATGGAGACCCTCAAAAACTGCTTTGAAAAACCAACTAGAATATGTTCAAGGAGGCAGCCATAGTGAATTAGCATTTGAACACTGATAAATACACTGAGGTAGTGATGGCAAACATTTCAAACTATGCTGATGGGATAACAAATACCAAGTGTATCACTATTAGAGCTAACCAGAAGCCATGGCTCACCCCTAAGTTATATGAGCTTCTGAAAGAGAGAAACACAGCTTACAGAGCTAAGGACAAAGCAGCCCTAAGTGTAGCAAGAGGTAATCTGAGGAGGGGTATAAAGGAGGCTAAGAGGGAGTATGGCAGAAAGGTACAGAGCCACTTTGAAGACATGAAGGATGCAAGGAGATTATGGCAAAGCATACAGGAGTTCACTGACTACAAAATCAGGCCAATACAGTGTGATGACAGCATTGAATTCCTGGCGAGTTTGAACATCTTCTTTGGTAGATCTGAGGAAGGAAACAACAAGTTGGAACTAAAGCTACCCACTGATGAGAAGGATGCAATACTCAGCCTCAGCACAGAGGAGTTAAGAAGAGAGCTAAGGAGAGTGAACCCAGGAAGGCTGCTGGCCCAGATAACATACTGGGCAAGGTGTTAAAGGGTGGTGATGATCAACTATACACAGTGCTCAAGGAAATATTTAACACCTCTCTTGCCATGGCAGAAGTACCCTCATGCTACAAATGAAAGTAACATCATCCAACTACCTAAGAAAACCACTCCCTCCAGCCCTAATGACTACAGACCAGTTGCTCTGATGTCCACTGTTATGAAATGTATTGAGCAGCTGATCAGAAAGCATCTTTCATCATGCCTACCTTCTGATTTTGACCCATTGCAGTTTGTGTACAAAGCTAAACATCCCACAGCAGATGCCATATCAGTAGCACTACACATCTCCCTTGAGCATTTAGAGGGCAAAAACAACTATGTGAGGATGCTGTTCATAGACTTCAGCTCTGCATTTAATATGGGGGGGTACCAATGCAGCTGACAGAAGAACTGGCACATTTAGGAATCAGTAAACTTCTCTGTAACTGGATCCTGGACTTCCTGATTGAGAGTCCACAGTGGGTGTGTTCAGGTAACAACACATCGAATTGCATCACAATTAACACCAGGGTTCTACAGGGATGTGTTCTCAGCCCACTGTTATTCGACATCCTGACCCATGACTGCTATGCTAAGCACAAGTCCAACCATATCATCAAGTTTGCTGATGATAACACAGTCATGCACTCATTAAAAAGGAGGATGAAAGGGCGTACTGAGAGGAGGTGGCATCACTGATCAGTTGGTGTGAGGGGAACAACCTTGACTTGAATGTAAGCAACACCAAAGAGATTATTATCGACTTCAGGAAAAGGAGAACAAACCACACAGTGCTCAGGATCAATGGTGAGAGTGTGGAGAGGTTTATGCATATAAAATTCCTGGGTGTACACATATCAGAGGATCTGTAGTGGTTGAGGAAACACCAGCAACTGGTCAAGAAAGCACACCAATGCCTCCACTTTTTAAAAAGGCTGAAAAAAGCTTCCTCTTCATATTCTCTCCACCTTCTATAGAGGTGCAGTAGAGAGCATCCTCACCCACAACTTCACAGTGTCGTTTGGAAGCTACACAGTTACAGAAAGGAAGAAGAGTGATGAGGTTTGCAGAGAAGGTAACACATTCCAGTCTTACATCAATACATCTTTACTCTGCAAGAAGCATCCAGAAGGCCACCAAAATAATACAGGACAACATGCATACTGTCCATGGACTATTTAAGCAACTGGCATCGGGCAGGAGATATCACAGCAGCCGCTGCAAGACTACAAGATTCAGTGACAGTTTCTACCCTACAGTGATTAGACTTCTGAACTCGGGCACTAGACACATAACAAGTCAATTTTTATTAATTTGTGCAATATATACTTACATATATTCCAGGTAAGTGCAATTTTAGTTATTTATTTATTTTACATTTGTTGACCGGGATTGACTGACTGAGCTGAAGACCCCTTTTTAGCAGAGGACGGGGAGAAAAGCTCCAACATATTATACAATTTTCGTTATAAATTAGCATTAAATAGCCATGTTACAGGATTATTACAATGCATTAAGTAGCAATACAATGTTATACAGTGTCAATAATCAGGAGTATAGCATAACTGTTTCAAGATGTATAAAAAGAAATATGTCATTAAGATGAGTATGGTTTTTGGGGTATGTGGTTAAAAAAAACTGTTTTATCATGATGTAGTTGCATGAAGGCAACACAATTACAATAGAATGTTTCTCTGAGGCAATTTGTTTAACAGATTTTAGAAGAAAGTAGAAAGAGTAGTCAAGGAAGATTAGAGAGCTAGTGAGAAGATTGGGTTAAGGGCAGAAAGTAGATTAAGGTATTAGAAGTAGGGGATGTTAAGGAGGGAGAGTGCAATGGCAGGACCAGTGACTTTTAAAGTGCTCTTTGGTAGCTGTCTTAAATTGTTTAGGATGTGTAAGGGCCTGATTTCTAGTGGGAGCCTGTTCCAGGCAATAGTGGGGTGATACCTGTACATGTTGCATTCAAATTTAGACTTGGGTTTGTAGATTTGTAGTTAAGTCTTGGTTAGAGCTTCGGAGATGTCTGGGGAAGAATAATGGGAGATGAGAGGGGATAGTGCTGGGTAGTAGGAGGGCTGGTATAGGATAGAATGGATAATCTGGTGCTGAGAGAGAAGAAGCCGGTGGGGTAATTCAAGCCAGTGTAGGTGTTTTAGAGAGAGACAGTGATGGGATTTGTAGGTTTGTTGGGCAGCAAATCTAGCTACCTTGTTGTAGGTAGATTTGAGTTTGGTCAGTAGTGCTGAGTTAAGATTTGTGAGAATTTAAAATAAATATTTATTTATTATATCCATAGCCAGTATTATTTAACTCACTCAAGTGCAATATTAGACAAATAACTTAGACATTTCAAAAGTTGTTTTGTTTTACTTTAGGGTAGTTAATTTAACTCAGGGAAGGGTATTCTTTTCATATATGAGTTTTGGTGAATGTCTCTGCGCTTTCTTGAAGGTATTGGGAGTAGTATTGTATTTGTTAGTTATGTTTATTCCTTTACTTGTATGTGTTATTTCACTTTCCTTTGTAATCTCAAGAATTGAGATGATGCACGAAATTTCATTTAGGTTACACGTGTAGTTCTGAATGACAATAAAGTTTACTTTGACTTTGACTTCAAGCAATAGTATCCAGATTAAACTAGTTCTAACTGCTTTTGTGCCTCAGCTTACATGCAGACCATCACGTACTCAACTTCCTGTTTTTGCTCAGATCTGATATATATAAAAACAAAGGAACATTCAAACTGCTGCCAGTTACATTAACTTTCAGTTAGGAAGTAAGGGCTTTCATCCACTTCAACTGGAGTTGAAACTAACTGAAACATATTTTACTAATAATATTGGCAAAGTGTAATCAGAGTGTTGTTTAATAAAATTTGTGTTGTTGCCTCACAGAAAGAGGTTCTCCCATTCGATTCTCGGCTGGAGTGCGGGGAGTGCCTTCTGTGTGGAGTCTGCATGTCCTCCCTGCTGTCGAGTGGCATTCCGAAAGACATGCGTGAATGGGCGTGCCTTCATTGAAGGTTGGGCGTCGAGCTGGCAACTCGGCACTGTAAAAAAAAAATCTACTGCCAATCATTAACGGACCAGAGTTCCGCTGTGGCGACCCCTAACGGGGAAAAGCCGGAAGACCTAACAACAAATAACTAAAACACTGATGTCCCATCGATAATAATCGAACACAGACTTTAATACTGAATGAACCAAAATTATATAAGAGGAACTTTGGATGCAAGGTAGATGTGGCAGCTCCCATGTGAAAGGAAGCCCTTAGAAAAAGAACACATGGCACACATGGCTGTAATGATTACAGAACTCTTTTTCTCACTTCTTATATTACTTATTGCAGTATTAAGGGTTGGGTTTTCTTTGTCTTAGATAAATTATTTCAATGACACCTGTTTTTTTTTTTTTTTTTTCTAAAATACTATTATAATGCAAAGAGTATGGGACAATCATAGTTCTGGGAAGATCAAAAATTTCTTTCTTTTTGCTGCTGAGGAAGGTATGCTTTTAGGCTTTACAGAAATCCTTTTTTATGTGTATTAACATTCAGTAAAAATAAAATACATGCATAACAAATAAGTAAATAAATACATTGATTAAATAAATAACATAAACAGCATATATTAACAGCTTTAAGAGTACAGATTAAAATTGCTACATTGGATTATTGCCTTTATGAAACAATATAATTTAAAGGACATATTCAGTTACATCACAATTGTTTCAAACTTGAATAGGCAGGACAATAAATTCCAGACACAGTGATATGTAGATGATCAGTAAGGTGCAAGCAGCAATTTGACCCATGCAAGCAAAAAATTACAGATGCAATATATGTTCATAGGATCATAGTTAAGAACCAGGCTAGCTGCCCTTGTGGGCAATTTAAGCCTATTTCCCCTTTTGCTCTCTAATTAACCTATCCTATTTGTTTAGAGACTGGCTTTACCCATTCCTTGGTCAATAATTATATATATTACCCCTAATTAGAATATATGGGAACATATCATAGATAATTTTGGGGGATACATGCATGGAGTAAAGCATTTAGAAGCTGTCTATGTCCATTAGTTGTACAGGGGTCAATCCTAGGATAAATTTTCTGTTTCTCAGTATAGTCCAATGTTGTTGTTTGTCTTTCGGCTTTTTCCTGGTAAGGGGTTGCCACAGCGGAACTCCGGTCCTCTAGTGATTGGCAGTAGATTTTTTATGAAATGCCGAGGTGCCAGCTCGACGCCCAACCTTCAATGAAGGCACGCCCATTTACACACACATGTCTTTCGAACGCTACCCAACCGTGGGGAGGACATTCGGACTCCACGCAGAAGGCACTCCCAAGCCAAGTTGAGAATCGAACGGGAGAACCTCTTGCTGTGAGGTAATAATGCTACCGCCGTACCAATATATATATATATATATATATATATATATATATATATATATATATATATATTGATCAAATCATCTAAATCAAATTGCAAAGACAGTTGTGATTATTGTAGGTGAAATACATATTATGAATTAAAACAAGCTGTAATAACTTTAGAGTAAATTATCTCTGTATAAAGAGTCTCAGAGGAAGAATAAAAGTTGATGATTTTTTAAGAACAAAATACAAATGTCCACAGACTTGTCATATCCTAGGATATTATCCTAGTTTCTTAACTTATAGTGACATTCTCACTTGTGTCATTTTTCACTTCAGTAAGACAAAATAAAACCTATTTCTTAACACCCTATAATTTAATTTTGGGATTCCCACAGTGACAACTTGTTCCTAACACATTCATTCTTTGATGTCCTGCAGCTGCAAGCAACCTTGCATGCGGTGGGGACTATTTTTTCTTAGAACTACAAATGACCTTTAAGAAATGTTGGAGCTACAACATTTCACATATAAAAATGAGAATAAATTTAAGAATGCAGGAATTATTGATAACAAAGACAAGGAAATTCTCTCCCATACAATTGAAAACGTTCTCTAATTTCCCAAAATTGAAGTGTTCGATCAGTAAATGAAACATTCTACTGAAGCCATTTCATGCTTTAAACTCTGTGGCATATGGTTTACATATAGGTTTCTCCATAACACCGCCATCTTTTACTAACTACACAGACTCTTATATATCCACATTAAACGGAGAGCTTAGTGTCACCCTTAGCATTATTAGACTGCTGAACTTCTAGCACAAAGGTAACCAAACAGAAGAATGGCATAATGCTGCAAGTGAATAGGATTGCTACCTCACAGCAAGAGGTTTTATAGTTCTGTTCACAGCTGGGCTGTCCTCTGTGTAAAGCTTGCATGACCTCATTGTCTTTGTGTGACTTTTCTCTCAGTGCTCTGATTTCTTTGCACATCTCAAACACTTGATGTAGGCAAATTCCTGACTCTAAGCTGTGTGTAGTTGTGTGCACAGTGTATGTGTGACACAAGGGAAAGAGCTGGCAATCTACTTCTGCTCTTTTCAATAGCAAACTCTTTAGATGGTAATGACTATTCATAGAGTCATTACAGTAATCAGACATGACTCAACAGCAATAGATTAACTAACTGCCATGTTGTTCTTTAACAGTGTTAGAATATTGAGTCCATCTAACAACCCTTGCTTTAACCATAAATGAAAGTTATCTGTGGTCTATGCAGATCTGGAAAGATAACTTCACACATTTATCCCATAGATGCAACCACCATTGCTAAACTTTACTTAGAAGATATTGGGTTTACTCATCCTAAAGAGCCATGTACTGTATTAGCTTGTTCAGTTATAAACTGCTTTTCCTTAACTTTCTCCTTATGTGGATACTACACATAGGTTCATAGGTAGGTACTAGGCTATCGGCCAAAGGCCTAAGTAAGCCTAGCCAACAAGGTTCCCTGGCTTATGTCACCCAAGAAAGTTATTTTCCTGTACCACTGTTGAGCAGAGCCACAGAAGTGATCCTTGGGATTTATTTCCTATTTCCCATCCACTCATCAAGATTTTTCTTGAAGAGTGCTAATGAGGAACTTTGCTTGACATAGATGGCTAGCTTGTTCCAGAGTATGGGAAGTCTCTGGGGCAGGAATCTATCCCTCCAGCATGTCCTGTTTATTGTGGTGACAAGGTTTAGGTCCCTAGAGCGTATAGCTTAGAGGGATTAGGATTTCTTTAGGTGCAGCATGTCCAACAGCTCTGGGTTTGACATAGCTTTATATGTTAGGCAGAGATCACCTCGCAGTAGGCGCTATGTTATGGAGTAAAGCTCACATCTGTCTAATAAGGACTAATATTCATTTTCATCTCAAAACTCTCTCACTATATATCCTTCACATATTTTATGCAAATTCCAAAACATACTTTTGATCTGGTTAAAAATCTCCCTTTGTATCTCTTTCAGAAACCAAAGTGAGCTTTCTAATTTTAGATTACAGCTAAAAGAAAGCTCTCAGAACCTGTAGCTGCTTTTAAAACCTCACCTACACTCCATTATGATAATTCCCATTACTTCAATCACATCAAAACTCAATATGCTATATACTAAAATAAATACAAAATAACACTATTAGAAATTTCACATAATTTTTTTTACACACTGCAATACATAGTGCATTAAATTACTTACTAATTTATGCTGAATGGTTTATAAAGAAAATGCTGAATTACTTATTGTAGAACAAATGGATGCAGATAGAGATATTTATTACTGTATTTGGTTTCACCACATTATCTCTGTATTTTCTTAGGGTGTTAAACCCTTGATTATGTTTTTCTTTCAGTTAGTAACATCCTAAACTCTGGGTCCGATTCTAAAAGAAATTTGTCAACAGTGCAGCAAGCCAAAGGAAGACCTCAGCACACAAATGAGAGACACAGTTTTAGAAAATACACTTAAGTAAGTCATAAGAATTATCTATTCAACACAGGATAGTTACAGAATCCATGCATGCCCACTGGATTCCAAAACACAGTAAGCATGCCCAACGCAACTTAAATATGACAAAGTGCTTTGCCGACAGTGTTATGAAAACATTCAGCACAAGATACATTTAATACCACAAGCGAAAGCTCTTTCTTACTGAATCCTGCAGAATTCACAGCATTACCCACTAATAAAAAATATGCAACCGGTATGTAATGCAATACAGCATGCTGCAGTACTGATAGCCATAGAAGAAGATCTGGCAATGTGTCCTAGAAGGCAGCCAACTAGTTGTCAATCTAGGTTACATCTATGCCAGTTCTCTGATCAAGAGTTAATCTACAGGTACCGATTAGATAGAGAGGAAGTGTAGGCTGTGAGTAGCATGCAGTCCTTGTACATGTGTGCACATACTTTGTGAGGTAACCTCATACCTGTCAAAATCAAAGTATGCCTGAACCTAAGTGTACTGGCATCAGTGACAATTCAATGGCATATGGGAGATGCAATATGAGTGCCCCAGGCAACTGCTAGCTGCATCCTCTCCAAATTCCTGGCAGCAATGTGCATTAACCTAGATGAATACATCCACTTCCCAGCCACAGTCATAGACTGCAGGAATATCATGCACCATCTATATGACATTGACAATGTCCTCCATGTACTTAGTCAGTAGTCTGCACCCATGTTCTTATCATGCAGTACCTAAAACAGAAATATGCATAAATGGAAAGGGGTGGCCATCACTCAGCTGCCAGGTAGTGTGCACAGCAGATAACATCATAACAAATATAAAGACATCACAGTCTAGGAGTGTATATGATGCCACTATATGGCCAGAAAGGGGTTTGAGGGCTTCCTTCTAAAATAGTGAAATACTCGAGAGACTATTACTTGGTAAGTATAGGAGCACAGCTAAGCTGTAAACAGAATCCAAACTTGTCAACAGTATGCATAATGACAACATAGGTGTCATCTCCTATCCACAGACATGTGACTGTGGTTATCCACTACAGCCATGGATATTGATACTCTATAGAGCCCTATCTAGCTCTGCAGAGGATGCATATAATAGATAACACATTACAACAAGAAACATCATTGAATGTGTGCCTGATGTACTGAAATCCAGATTCAGATGACTGGACACATCCAGGGGTGCACTGCAGTACACACCTGAAAAGGCGATACAGATGATTACTATGTGTGCCATGCTACACAACATGTTGACATCAAAGCATGGTGGCTTGCCAGTGGCAGGTGTGGAAGATCTACCCCAAGAAGTCCAGATGTCTGAAGGTAATATTCCACAGCCATCAGAGGAGGATCAGGAGTACACATGGGGTACAGGGAATCAGTGTGGACAATGGAGGATGCAGATACAAGTCCTAGCTCAGGCAACATGGCAGCATCTAACATACACCTTTGAGTCATGACTCACCACACATACAAAAGTACGCAGAGTAAACATCAATGGTCACATATTGTCCCAAAACAGCAGCACAGTTAGCAACTAATAGAAATGACCTATCAGTTGCACACAGTGGACATCATACAGAACCAAATCTTAATGTATAGTAGTATAAACACATACAAATCAATGAGAGGAAACAATCCCGGAAGACAATCTGCAAGGTAAATCACCAAACAGGAACAGATAGGCATATGTGTGGAATACAGGAGATATACACAACTGAATTATCCAAAGCACAGATAGGATATCATCATACAGAGTAATACCATAGAACACTACCCACCCAGTAGGCACAATCACAAGAAAACAAGGTCCATAATTTGTATGAGAATGCACAAGCATATACATATGCAAAAACACTAACCATAAAATAACAGGGTGGTTTCACCTCTACATGGTATTGCTGCAACATGGGTAATTTCCTTGTAATATATGTGCAGATGTGCAGAGCATCAATGACATTGAAGACACAGCATACGTGGTACATACAGCAATGTTCTTGATATAGGAATGCACACGCACACACACACACACACACACACACACACACACACACACACACACACACACACACACACACACACACACACACATACATATATATATACACGTGGTCGACATTTCAGAATGTCAAAGACCATATGGCCAAGAACTAATAGACCCAACAGCAAAGAAAGTACCTTGGACTGGATACCTACTAATAGTCCTCATCAAACATGCAAAGTAGGAACCCTCCTAGATGACCTAAGTGACCACTCACTAACTTATATTATCAGACATAAAACCAACCTAACTTACCCAAACACTTTCACGACAGTATGCACCAAAAAGCAATTTAACACAGAACTTTTCCAGACAGAACTCAAGCAATGTAATTGGTCACCACTAAAATCTCTCCCACTAAATGAAGCAGTAGAATACTTCAATTCCATATTCTTAGCCATCCTGGACCACCATGCCCCAACACGCTCTGTTAGAAATAAAGTTAAACCAGTCCCTTGGCTCTCAAATGCTACTAGGCAAAAAATCCTTGACATAAACAAATTCTGGGCAAAATGGCGTACTACTAAGAATCCTACAGATCACCAAACCTTTAGGCGACTTAGAAATAATACAAAAAAAGCCATCCTGTTAGACAAAAAAACTTTTACCTCCAATTACAGCAAACCTACCAAAATGAACCACAAAAGTTTTGCACTAGCATTAACAAACTTCTATACCCAGGTCAATCTATCACACCTAACCCACTAGGCTCTAACTCCGAGAATCCCACACATACTGCTAATGCCTTCAATTATTTCTTCACAGATGCCATCCAAACTCTTGCTGCCATCTATCGCCTGATACCTCAAATCTGCCTACTTCTACTACAAGCCCACCCCCATCATTTCAGTTACAACCAGTGTCTACTTCCTTTATTTGCTCCCTTCTCCAAAAATTAAAACCTACCACCCCCTCAGCTGCCCAACTTCCAGCAGAATACCTGCAAAAAGGAGCTAATGCCATTGCCTATCCCATTTCCGTTCTGGTTAACAGAACCATAAGTGAAGGAACTATCCCATCTATCTGGAACATTCCTCATATCATCGCACTACATAAAGGTGGGAGCTCCAATGACTTCTCTAACTTTCGTCCTATAGCTCTACTATCTCCTCTAGCAAAAATAAAGGAGAAGTGCATCCATAAGCAACTACTTAACCACCTACTCTAAAACAACTTACTTTCCAACTGTCAACATGGATTCAGACCTTTCCACAGTACCACCACTGCCCTGCTATCCTTCACAGACTGCATTAACAAAAACCGTAACAAAAATATCCTTTCCTCTGCAGACTTCATTGATTTATCTAAAGCTTTTGATATGGTTAATCACCAACTTCTTTTACATATACTGAAATCCCTTTCACTTGAACCTCTAGCCATAAATTGGTTCAAATATTACCTAGAAAACAGACAAAAGGCTGTACTCTGGCACAATACACTATCTAGTCACCTTCCCATTTCCCTTGGTGTTCCTCGGGGCTCCATATTAGGCCCACTCCTTTTTTCCATTTATATTAATGACCTTCAATCATCAATTCCACACACCACCTGTATTCAATATGCAGATGATTCTACTTTAATTTGTTCAGCCACTTCTCAAACTGAACTACAGTCCCTTACCCAAAAAGCATTCAATACTGTAGAACAATGGTTCTCTAACCGCTGCCTCCTCCTAAACCCCCAAAAAACTAAACTTTTACTCTTCACACCAACCTGAAAGTTCACCCCTATACATTTCACACTCATATCTAATAATGGTACTCTCATTTCTCCCGACCCAACCACTAAACTATTAACTCTGTCTTCTCTTACACTTTTTACAAAGAATCTAAAACTATTTCTCAATACACACTGGTTATGCTCCTGTACTAACCCTGACTAACTTTCTTCCTTTACACTAATGAATACTCAATACACTCTGGTTATGCTCCTGTACTAATCCTGACTAACTTTCTTCCTTTACACTAATGAATGCTCTACATCTTTATAGTCTTATCCTTAAAGAATCAATAGACCATGTTATTGCAAATCAAATTTATGTATATATGTATATAGTATCCTCTCTTGTACATTGCCTTTTACTGTTTACTGTTTGTGTTATGCTCATTATGAGTATTGTATTTTGTACTTTTTATTAACAATTTTTTATTTAGCAATAGCTGTTTTTTTTAAGCTTGGACTGCTACTACTTTCTATATTGTATTTTGTATGTGTCTTGGAGCTTTTCTCCCCAGAACTCTACTGAAAATGGACATGTATCCAGTTAGACTAGCCCGGTCAACAAATGTAAAATAAAATAAATAAATAAATATGATCGACATTCGAACTGTCGACCATGTAATAAAAAAACAAACAAACACAACAACTTACCTTCCCCCTGCACACCCCCTGGGGGGCTTTGCCCACCACACCCCCCGTAACTTAAATATACCAACTCTGAGATTGCACTACAATGCAGAAGATGGAAATCTTTCCATTCCACACTGCACAGAGATTCCAGTTCCGCATGGTCGATGTCAATCATATGGTCTCGGCCATATGGTCTTCGACATTCTGAAATGTCGACCATGTGTAGGAGACCCATATATTTATATATGCAGATATAGTCAGCTATGGGGAGGCACTCATTGGAAATACAAGTAAGCATGTTGATTTAAAATGGAAGCAGATACACGTAAGTTGGTTCTGGTGTTAGGCATATACAGAACTATATTAAAATGTCATATGTGACACAGGCATAGTTGTGCATGTGTGAATGACAGGCAATAAAGCAAACTATATGGAAAACATCAACTGTATCTGTTCACTAACAAAGATGCAAACATTAAAGCATTATGTGACATATTAAATTATTGTTAATATCTTCACTAACATATGTTAATTACAATCAGGTAATACATATTCAGAAATGAATGTATTCACGTATTGCATAAAAAATATAATACAATCTTGTGGCATCAGACATCTTGTCAACCACAGGCATATTTCTGTGTCAGTGGTCAGCACAGTGTTCATCATTGCCACAGGTTCAGAATGACACAAGACACACAGTGGATTAACTCTCAGTATTACACTAATGCAGTCTAGGGTGCACATGAGGATAATTCTCACCATATTTCTGGCTGCCTCTGGACCATGTGGAAACACTTGTCTCATGTTGCTCAGCAGAAGAGCTGGATGTGGTCACACTTGCAGGTGTAGTGTGGGAAGTAACACAACTGTGATGTGACCATCTGGACATACCTGCTAGGCTCACAGTGGAGTGGCTATCAACAAATGTGTGTGCACTCTGCTATAGAGACATTGATGTCCAATGGCCAAGTGTGAGCATAATGAGAGGTAGTTGGCTTCTGTCCACTGGAGGTACTCTTCTTATTACAGTTAGGGCATGTAATACCTGGTTAGTACTATGACACTGCTCTAACACTGCTGTAATATGGCTTTTAATGAAGCATGCAACAGACACACTGCCATGCTGTGCAGCCAATGCAGCCATGATCTCACCATGTCCTCACTGCTGACCTTCATGCAACACATGCAGCTGGTATGCTACAATATCAATTGTATGGGCAAGACCATGATGGTCAGCTCCATGACATTACTGAAAATGTTCATTTACCTGTCATAATAGGTAGATACTCTCTGACACATGTCCATACATAGTAGCAACATTACCACATGTCCTGCCAAAGGAAGTACCTCTTGGTTGTGGGGAAGAGTCACCCTCATCACATAACTTTGCATGGGACAATGGCTCATGGACATCATTATGTCTGGCAGCTGCTGTCACCACATCATCAGAATATCCAGCTATCATCCTCAATATCTGAGGCTACAACATGATCCACATGGCTGTCCACTTCTGGGCCAGACAATAAACCCAAATCTGGGATCAGTGTGCCATGGGTTGTGCTATCACTGTGAAACACATCACAGTTTGCCATGTCATGCCCCAACTTAGCATTAGTGGGTGGGCTACTGCAGGAGGCAAGCATTGGATGGGCTACAAGAAGAGACAGATGACACAGGTTAATTACATGCACAAACAATGCATGATGCTGCATAATAATGATATATGGGCCAATATGTTAATACAGATGTGGACTCACTAACATGTCATGCTTGGGTGAGGTTTATTGGTCCTGTATAACACAGAGATTTCATGTATGCTGTATATTGCACACAGCTCACAACTGGGAATAAGTAAAATAGTGAAACATGCCTGACATTTCCAAATGGCACTCCACTGTTGGAGGTGACTTTTGAACTGAAACTGCCATGACAAAACATATATACCAGTATATCATCAATAAGCACATAATGGCCATCTTGCCACATTTCAACAGAGATATAACACATACAAGATACTTTAGACACATGCCATTTGGCTGAGACTAATGTAAAGATTGTTGTTGCCCTATGCAGGTGATGAAGAACACAATAGTCAGGAAGTACACAGAAGTGAAAATCAATACTTACCTGTGATAAACATATGGAAAGTGTTACCATTTACATTATCCCTGTTTGGGAAGCTTATCTTCAGTGGTAATGCTGATGCTGTATGATGATAATGCACACTAACATAATTATATGGGAATTTTCCACAGTCATGACTTCAGGCAAAGGCACATGACAACAACAGTACAAATTAACAAGATATGGAGACACTTACATTGCAAATGGTGAGTGTTGTTCAGATGTTCCATAATATGGAAAAAAAAGCATCATGAATAACATACATCACAGTTGTGCTCAAATTTGCTGCACCTATAAAAAAAGGTGGCCAACCATACCTGGCCTTTCCGTAGGTGCATCTTCACAGGGCAAGTCTTGTGATGATGTATCTGTAATGTGCAATGGCATGAAAAAAATCAACATGTGAACATAATCTACTGTCATGATAAGTGTCAGAGGCAAAGAAAGCTATGGCTCACAATAATAGTATATGGAGACACATGACAAATGGTGTACATGTCCTGATGTCCCGCTGTATGGAAAAAAGCATCATGAATAACATACATCACAGTTGTGTTCAAATTTGCTGTATCCTATAAAAAGGTGGTCGACCATAACTGGTCTGCCTGTAGGTGCATCTGCATGGGACTCATCTTGTGATGATGTATCTGTAATATAAAATTCCATAAACAAATCAATATGTGAGCATATTCCACTGTCATGACACTTAATGTGACATGGGTTGATGGTGTGCAGATGTTGATGGATCTAAGCAATTGAGAAATATAAACAACACAAATGTTGCTTATAGTCTTAGATATGTAATGCTTTGTTAGCACAATATGCAAGAATACGTACACTGGAAATACAGATCCTGTGTGCAACCAAGTTCCCTACACAATTGCGCTACTGAAAATATATAGCAATACATTAATAATTTGCACATTCTGTTAAAGGCTGATGTACTATATATGCTGCAATGGTTTTAAAGGTATGCCTTACATGTACATCCTGGAACCCCAGTGTGACAATGTGAGGTAGTGCCAGCTATGCCAACAGGAGTAGGACAGTGGGTGTGTAACATATCCCAGCATAGCTAGCTGGAGTTTTATAAATAATTATATGTCATTTGTATATCAAACTGATTTGTCCAGGCGCTTGCATTGAAAATGTATTAGCTGCTTGTGTTAAAAATGTACCAACAGTGGGTCCTGCTGGACAGAAAAGAAATGCACTTGCATGTCAGACTATATTGTAACTGTTGAAATGAATATATTGTAACAGAGGATACTGGAAGAGAAGAGGTTAATCTCAGTCCAGCTAACTTTGAAAAATAGTCTGAAATTAAATTACCTGGTTTAGATCATAAAGATTGTATCTTATAGTTCTGACTGTAGCCAGAGACAAAATGTATATGGAAACCAGGACTAGGAATCCTACTTTATTGTCCTTAGGGGTGAACTAATTGCTGCCCTGGAGGGGTGGAAGTTTTGAAATGGTGGTATAGCTTCCAGATGCTATAACACACCTTAGCAAAGCTGTATGTATATGTAGTATGACACATAGGTGTTAAATTCTGGTTCAGTTTCTAGTAAAGGGGGTAGTGTGGGAACCAGTGTCAGATGACCAGATCTATGTGATGTCATTCTGTAATCCAGCACTGAAATGATGCTTTAATATGAGATTTTATTTTTTATTTATTTTATATTTATTTACCGGGAAAGTCTGACTGGAACAAGGTCCATTTACAGCGGAGGCCCAGGGAGAAAAGCTCCATAACATAACAGTACAAATACAACAAATGACAAAAAAAAATTCTGTACAGAGGCATATGTACAACCAGAGCTCCATGTTTTTATATGACAAACACATAATCCATGAATGACAGAAAATTTCTATGCAGTGGCATATATACAATCAAGGAGATTTTACGTACCTTAGTTTGATTTGAGCAAGCTTGGTATATAGATAGCAAAACTTTGAACTCCCTATTGGTAGTACAAAGCATAAAAATGAAGGAATGGAATCTGGAAAATAATGCCATTTGGCAGATATGTCATAGAGTGAGAAATAGTTTGTAGGATAGTAGTTCTTGATAGTGGGTATTTGAGTAATACAGAATAGCTGAGGTAAGCAGTGAGGAGATGCTGTGTGGCAAGTTAGGAGGAGATCAGAAAAGATTTATGTGATACAGGGACAGAGCCATGATTGCAAGAGGTGTGAATTTAGTGATTTCTTGAAAAGTGAGATGGATGGTGCAGAGGAGATACTTTGGGGGAGGTTATTCCATTCCCTAGCAATGGTGTGAGAAAACAGACTTTTCCTTGCAGTGTTATTGGCTTTGGTTATGCAGAGCAGGGTTTTGTTGGATGAGTGTAGAGGGCGATTTGCAGAATATTGGTTTAGAAGTTGGTTTAGGGCTGGGGTTTTCTGAGGGTTCCTTATTATGTTGAAGGTGAGGACTAATTGGTGATAACTAATTAGCTGAGGGAGTTCTAACCACTGTAGTTGCTTCACGGCAAGACAGTGATGACTTTTGATAGTGGAGTTGTTAGTGAATTTTGCAGTTTTATTGTAACATGACTCTAGTTTGTTTAGCTCTGTTTTCCTGATATGAATTAGGATTGGTGATGCATGCATTAGGGTAGACAAGAGGTGGGTTTGGGCTAAGGAGATTCTAGCTTGGTCTGATAGGAACTGTTTGTGTTTGTATAGGGTCCCTAGTTTCTTATGGACCTTTGTGATGGTTTGTGAGATATGGACATTAAAGTTTAGATTGTTATGTATTTCAACCCCGAGCAGCTTACTGTGAGAGGAAGGGGAGATTGAGGTCCAGTTTTTGGAGGTGATAGTGAAGGTTGGAGGTGTGGATTTAGATTTATTGAGGGTAAAAAGAAGTAATTTGGTCTTGGGGTTTAGAATGAGTTGGATATTGGTACTCCATTGTTCCTAGGAGTAGAAGGATTCTTGGGTAAGCTTTTGAAGAGTGGTTATGGATGGGGCTGAGCAGATTAGGTTGGAGTCATCTGCATTCTGTATAAGTGATGCATGCAGGATGGAAGTATGTTATTTGTTTGTGAAAATGGTGAATAGTAGAGGACCCAGTATTGATCCTTGTGGGACGCCTATAGTAGTTAGTAATAGAGGTGATAGTGTACTTTGCCATTCAACTGATTGTTTTCTTTGAGAGAGATAACGTCTAAACCATGAAGTAGTAGAGGTTCTGTCAGAGAGATAACTTCTAAACCATGAAGTAGTAGAGGGGGGGGGGTGAAGGATAAGGTTGACAGAGTGTCTAAGAGTAGGTTATGTGAGACCATATCAAATGCTTTTGATAGATCTAGGAATATGGCTGAGACAAATTTGTTGTTGTTTCTTAGATGGTTAATCTGATTGGTAAAGGAGAGTAGAGCAGTGGTTGTGCTATGGTTTGGGCGGAAACCATGCTGTGTGGGGGAGAGGGGGTTATGTGAGGATAAGAAGTGCATTACCTGGGTGTGAATACATTTCTCCAGAAGCTTGGAAAGGGGGACAAGATAGCAATTGGCCGGTAGTTTGATATTTCATAGGAGTTTTCACCTTTGTGAAGGGGAATTATATGTGACACTTTCCATAGATGGGGTATGTAGGTTTGTTGTATAGAGCGGTTTATAAGAATTGAGACAGGGTAGGCTAGTGATTCTGCAGCTAATTTTAGAAAATTTCTGGGTAAACCATCTGCTGTGAGTATGGTGGGTTTTAGTTTAGAGAGTAGCTTTTTAACTGAAGAGGTTGGTACAGATGAGAGTGTAAAGATGGGTATGTTAGTTTGTTCTACAGTTGGGGTGGTTTTAGTGTTTGTGTTGGATAGTTGGATAGATAGTGCGAGGATAGATTCTATGAAGTGATGGTTGAATTCTGAAGCTATGCTATCATTATCAGAATTGTTGTTGGGAGATGGGGTGGTGGTTTTGCCCAGTTTTAAAAGGGTATTGATGGCCTGCCAGAACATTTGGGGGTTTCTATAGTGCTTGTTTTGGATGTCTAAGAAGTAGTTCTTTATATCTACTTTTGTTTAGGTTTTGGCCTTATTTCATAGTTCTTTATATTTCTGTCTGTCTTGGATAGTGTTATTCTTTTTCCAGTTTTCCAGGCATTGTTTCTGGCTTTTATTAAGGCTTTTGTTGTCCTATTTAGCCATGGGGCATAGTTGCCTTCATCCTGAGTTTCCTGATGGGAGCTAATATATTTAGTACATTCATAAAAGTAGTATTAAAAAAATCATCTGGCTGGTCTAAAGGTAAAGTTTTTAGTGGATTCCAGTCCTGTTGCTGGAACATACTGTTAAGAGTTTGTGGATTGACTTTGTGCTCGTCCCTAATCTCCTTGAATAGCATGGGTTTGGGTATGTTTGCCTGTTTATGAAGGAGGAATGTGGGGCAGTGATCACTTAATGTATCAGGTAAACAGCCGACATGATAATTTTCTCTGGGGATATTAACTAGTGTCCAATCTAAAATGGAGGCTCTGTTGGATTTTTTGACTACTCTGGTGGGTTCTTGGATTAGTTGTGAGAATCCAAATAAGTTAATATGGTTTGAGGGTTGTTGGAGTTGCAGGCTAGCCAGTCTAAGTTTAGGTCACCTAGCAGGATGGTTTCTTGGAGTAGGTTGATTGTGGCCCATTGTAATATCTCTTCTATTATAGGTGAGTTATTTCCTGGAGGAATATAACTACAGAGGAAGTTGATTCCCTTTTTGTTTTTAAGGAACATAATGGAGCCTAATGTCTCTGCATTCTGGAATTTGGGAAGTGGGGTTTTTAGTGGTTGGAGGTTAAGTGTATTTTTAAATAAGATTGCAACTCCACCTCCCTTTTTGGTACCTCTATCTTGCCTTAGGATGTTATAGCCTGGGAGAAGAATTTCTTCATTTTGTGTGGCAGGTTTCAGCCAGGTCTCTGTAATGGATAGTATGTCTGGGGAGTACTGGGATATGAATGCGTGAAAGTCATGTAGTTTGTTGGATATGCTACGTGTGTTTATATTGATAATAAGTAGGTATGACTTATGTTTCTGGGATAGGATTGGGTTGCTTTGACCTGGGTTGCGGTGTATATCCCCTGAGATTAGTAGCCATTTTGTGAGGAATAGTGTGAGTTTTATGGCATAGCCTATATCTATGTGTTTTTGGGTACTGTTAACCTTTTGTGAGGTAGTGTGGTTGCTGTTTTGTGTATGTAGAGTAGTGAGTTGTTATATAGTGTGGAGCATACTACTATATTTGTGTGATGTTGTGTGTGTGTGTGTGTGTGTGTGTGTGTGTGTGTGTGTGTGTGTGTGTGTGTGTGTGTGTGTGTGTGTGTGTGTGTGTGTGGGAGGGGTGTTATGTGGTAGGTAGTGTTTGTTGGTATGTTAGAGTGTATGGATGTGGTGTAAGCTAGAGTGGTGAGAGTTAGTAGTAGTAGTCCTAGCATGCCTTGCATGGTGTGGGTGGGGTATACAGAGGAGGTTGTTGTGAGGTGGAGGGTGTGGTGTGGAAGTGGGAATGGATCTGATGACTAAGGGATGGTAATAGGCTGTTGTGGAGGGGGTGGGGATATATGGGCTAGATGTGTAGGAGCACTGGGGGGGGGTTGGAATTGGGGGGCAGCGAGAGAGCGGAGTGAGCCTGAAGGGCGAACAGAGCGGGCTAGAGCAACAGAACCTAAAGCTGCAGAAACCTATCAGTAACAGCAAGAGATGAACTGAGCAAGAAGGTAGCTTAGCCTAAAGATAAAGTAAGGTAAGATTTAATAATAATTAATCTGTGGTTAGCTTCCTTAGGAGGAAGTGGGAAGTTGGAAATATAGAATGCGGAGTATGCTTTAAGTAAAAGTTCCACCCAGCTATGGTAAGAAGGGTGGATTAGTAGAGTATGTTCCAACCGAGTGGCCAACTTCATTAAAGCTCTCCAAGTTAGAAGCTGAATGAAGCTCAATGCAACTGTGCTCACGTCACAGAGATGGTCACAAAGTAAGAGAAAATTGTTAAAAACAAATTCAATGACATTCACCTAATAATTAATTCTACTGGAAGGCTTGTGTTTACAAGTTGAAATTTCCCAGGGCTGATTTGAGCTTTTAGCTGAAAATTGCTTAAGAACCAAAGGTGGTGGTGGTGGGGAGGGGGCGCAATACCGAGGCTTGTGGATGACCCAAGCAAACTAATAATTAATTCTACTGGCAGGTTTGTGTTTACAAGTTGAGATTTCCCAGGGCTGATTTGAGCTTTTAGCTAAAAATTGCTTCAGAACTGAAGGCGATGGTGGTGGTGGTGGTGGTGGGGGGGTTACAATCCTGAGGCTTGTGGATGGCCCGAGCAAACTAATACATAATTCTACTGGAAGGCTTGTGTTTACAAGTTGAGATTTCCCAGGGCTGATTTGAGCTTTTAGCAGAAAATTGCTTCAGAACTGAAGGCGGCGGTGGTGGTGGGGGGTGCAATCCAGAGGCTTGTGGATGGCCTGAGAAAACTAATAATTAATTCTACTGGAAGGCTTGCATTTACAAGTTGAGATTTCCCAGGGCTGATTTGAGCTTTTAGCTGAAAATTGCTTCAGAACCGAAGGCAGTGGTGATAGTGGGGTGGTGCAATCCCAAAACTTGTGGATGGCCCTAGCAAACTAATAATTAATTCTACTGGAAGGCTTGTGTTTACAAGTTGAGATTTCCCAGGGCTAATTTGAGCTTTTAGCTGAAAATTGCTTCAGAACCGAAGGTGGTGGTGGGGGGGGGTGGGCGCAATCCCGAGGCTTGTGGATGGCCCGAGCAAACTAATAATGAATTCAACTGGAAGGCTTATGTTTACAAGTTAAGATTTCCCAGGGCTGATTTTAGCTTTTAACTGAAAATTGCTGAGATGAGACAGAAGTCTCAGAGCTGTCTGTTTTTTGAAACCTGACAAAGAAGATCACTCACCCACTTCATCTTGCCTTGCTTTAGTAAGTACCCAGGAAATAGTAATTATTTAAATCAGTCAGAAAAATATACTGAGAGTAGTTAAGTACTGCTTTTGTGTATCTGAGTGAATCTATCCATCTGTGTTATTTATATTTCCTATGATTAAAAATCTGGTGTTTATTTAAACAGATTTTAGCATTTTTGTGTTCTTTTATTATTTACTATTAAATATATTTAAGCTGTTCATTGTGGCTGGTCTTTTAGAGAATATTTTAACCTTTGAGAGTACTTATATTTACTTGGTGACACTATGGCTGCTCCTGAAAGTCTTTGCTACATTAGTCAAACAGTACCATTTGTATTAGTATTCATTTTAGTCAGTATAATTGGGTACTCTTGTAAGAGCCTTAGAATAGCTGGCTTTGAAGTGTTCTGGTGGTAGTACCTACCTTATAGTCTGGGCAGAGGGGGCATAGCAAGTAAACCTGTGCCAGACTCTCCCAGGTGTATGTGTGTTTGTGTATGTTTGAGTGTGTGTGTGTGTGTGCGTGTGTGTGTGTGTGTGTGTGTGTGTGCGTGTGTGCGTGTGTGTGTGTGTGTGTGTGTGTGTGTGTGTGTGTGTGTGTGTGTGTGTGTGTGTGTGTGTGTGAAAATCAATTCTCAAAGAGTGTGTGTGTCAGCTACTTGGATCCCGGACACAGACCGCTGGTTTCCCAGAGAGGGTGGTGGAAGACTCGAATGAGGACTCAACTCTACAGCTGTGATCAGTGTGGGGTCTTATTTGGAGCCTGGTGAGAATGAGGGGAAACCCATCCCCAGGATGGGAGTATGTTCCCTATGTGCTCTTAAGGGAAACTGTGTTTGGTGCAAAGAGCTGCATCTGGAAATACTGTGTGTGTATCCATTTTTGCCCCAAGTGAACATCCCTCACTGGTGTCCATGGTGAGGATTGGGACTCCTTGATTACTGGCCCAGAGGAGGGGTGTGACATATATATGAGCAGTGGTGGAATATTAATTGCTGTTTTGGAGCCTGTAGCAGTTGTCATTGAAGATGTGTGTACTCTCAGCAACCACAAGGTAAAACATACAGAGTTTCATTTTTGCAACAGTTTTTTTTTTATTTTAGTTTTGCTTAGTCAGACATTCTACAGCTTTGGTTAGTGCTGTGACCAGTGTGGTGATACTCAGTCAGGATTAAATGGTGCTCTATTCAAATGCACATACATGCTTAAAGTTGCCCTCTTATTTTAATGGTCCTGATCCATGTTTTGAATCTTCACTGCATAGTAATACACTTCAGTTAATTAAGCTACATAAACTGATGCAATCACAACCAAGGTGGATTAGCTAGGCAGATAGGTTTCAGGGTTGGAGGGGAAACTTAGATGAGAGCTGTAGGTCTGAATCAGTGCTCCTCCTGTTTTATGCATTACTCCTGTGTGATGCCCAGACAATGATTGCATGTGCAACATGTGAACTTGTATGCCATATTAAGGCTCTAGAACATGTGATGCTTGGTATTCTTATTTTTTACATACCAAACAATATGTTATTAACTGACAGAATCCTCCCATGCCAGTAAGTCTTATTTTTCTGTTTTTGCAAGTAATGAGGACAGAGTCATGAATCAGGCACTGTAGATCGAGCGGATGCACAGGCTGGACGAGCAGCGAAGGGAGAGAGGTATGTGCTCCACCTGTAATCATTGATTTTTCCAAAACCAATCATAGCATTGTTAAATGGCCACTTTTGCTTGAAGAATCTGGCAGACTAATATTAATGCAAGTCTACTCACAATGCATCTGGAAGGTAACCGTAGTAATCATTAATTTCCTGTGAACAACATTACACATGTATTGCAAAATTTTACTTTTGAGTTATAAACAGGATATGTTTGAGAAAATAATTAGTTTCTTGTTAAACATACTTTATGTGACAGACACATCTGTGTAACTATCATAGTGCTTTTACCTGCACTGTTTTATGTATAAGTATTGTGTTGTTATCTCTTTTGGAAAAAAAGCAGGTGATGACAAACATATATGTCCAGTTGTAGTACTCACTGACTGTTGTGCATAGCTTACTTATTATATTGTTGAATGGCTGTCAGCTGTCTTAATGTTTTGATATAATGTTAGCAGATGATTTCTGGTATGTACTTCAATTCAACATGTCATGCACTTCTTTAATAAACAACTGTGAAGGTCATACCTCTCTGCCTGGAAACATCATAAATCTGGAGAAAAGCCCTTGAAAAGTAGGTACAACTGGCCAAAAATCAGGACAATGATTACATAAAATCTGCATATATAATTATATAAGCCCGCCCACTGCAACAGTGTGGGATACCATCAACATGTATTTTCTGTACAGTAAGTTATGAATATCTAATTTCTAGTATGACTGCCTGTGATATTTACCCACCCCCACCTCCTTAAGTGAAGACTCTGTAAACAGATACGCCCAACAAAGACCATCAAAATGATCTCCTTTGAAGTAAAAATAAAACCTGGACCCTCAGATAAACCGGGAATATTCAGGAACTATTCTAAGGCTAACTTCCTGCTATTAAGCAAAAAACTTGGCAAAATTTCAAGCCCCTATAAACCCTGAGAACACTTCTGCCTATGCAGAACTGTTCACAAAAAATCTGTACAAGCAGGGTAATAGCTGCATAGAGCCAGCTGTAATCACCAGGAAGAAGTACAGAACTAACTCAAAAAACAAGCCACCCTGGTGGAATCACAAAATCAATTGGATGTATAACAGGAGGAAGAAAATCATGGCAAAAATTAGGTGATGCGACACCCAGCAGGATAAAAGCACTCTCATTAAACTAAACAAACAACTCAGAGGACAAATAAAGTCTACCAAAGCCAAATTTGAGGTAAGTTTGGCCTCCCAGGCCAAGGACAACCACAAAGAATTCTATAGCTATATCCACAACCTCAAAGGCAATAAACAATTGTGTGCAGAGCATATTGTAAATGGAGCCACCTATACCAAGCCATAAAATATAGCAAACCTCCTGGCTAATAAATTCAGCTTCAACTTTACTCCTCTCTCCCCCTCACCCTTCCCTCAGGAAATATCATCAAATATAACTCCCCCTACTATCACTTGGGAACAGGTCCTTAATGCTCTCTCTAAGACCAAGAGCACTGCATTAATGGGCCCAGACAATATCCCAGGATGCCTTCTAAATAGCATGAAAAATGACCTATCAGGGCCTCTGGAATTACTATTTAACTGTAACCTCCAAACAGGCTTTGTGCCTCATGAATGGAGAAAGGCAACAGTCACCCCTCTGCACAAAGGTGGGCCATCTACAGACCCCAGAAACTACAAACCCATAAGTCTCACTAGTCTTATATGTAAAGCCACGAAAAGAATGATCATGGAGATGGTCAACAGCAATATAGTAAACCTCCAGACACTGGACCAACCCAGTTTGGTTTCGTTAAGGGCAGATCATGCCTACTCAACCTGATGGACTTCTTTGAGAAGGTCACCAAAGCAATGGATGAGGGCAAAATCATTCACACTGCCTACCTTGACCTGGTCAAGGCATTTGACATAATACCCCACTCAGGCATTGTTGACAAATTCAACAGGTTAGGTACAAACCCGTATGTCAGCCGGTGGATAGCCAACTGGCTCACAGACAGGACCCAGGAAGTTAGAATTGGGGAGTCCACCTCTCCAAAGAGGCCAGTCACAAGTGGAGTCCCTTAGGAATTAGTCTGTGGACAGCTCCTTTTTGCCATTTACTTCTCAGAAGTCTAGGCCAATGTCAATGGTTTTTGGCTGACTAAATTTGCAGATGATTGCAAATTAGGAGCTGTCACTGAATTTCACACTGAAAAAAATGCTCTCCAGCTCCAGGAGGGGCTAACTCACACAAACAAGTGGTGTCAGAGTCATGGACTAAAACTAAATGCCAAGAAGTGCATAATAGTATCCTTTGGGAAGTCATCCATTCCTGATAATTATCATATTGACAACACACCCCTTATAGTTGACCCAGTAGTCAGGGACTTAGGGACACACATATATAGTAATCTAACCATTGATCATCACGTGTCTACAGTGGTGAAGAAATCATTCTATGTTGCACAAGTTGTATACAAAGGTATGACATCTAAGTCCAAGGAAGTCATTGTTCCACTGTATTTGGCATTCATCAGTCCTATCATTGAGTACAATGCCCCCCTTTGGTATGTTCCTAACCAGTCATATCCAATAACTGGAACATTCACAGAGGTTCCTCACTAAAAGAATACATGACATAAGTAATATGTCCTATGCAGACCGCCTCAAGGCCCTACCCCTGTATTCTGTCTCCTACAGGCTTTTGAGGGGAGATCTATGCCTGGCATACAGTGCATTGTTTAACCCCAGTCTGATGGACGTCCTGCATATCCACAAAACAAACAGTACCAGAATTACCCATTCTAAAGACTTAAACCTTGCCTGTGATATAAATAGGACCTGCTGGAGAGATAGATATGTATGCCAGAGACTATCCCGTCTATGGAACAGGCTCCCCATCCATGTAAAGCAGAGTTCCTCCCTAATCAAGTTCAAGTGCAATTTGGACAATTGGATGGAAAACCAGAAATTCATCCATGGTTTGTCACCTATGTCTCTGATGCAAGCAGGTAACCTGTAAATGGTTCATCTCCCAGGCCCACGCTTACACTTATCAGGATATCAGAACTTGTCAGAGATTTGGTATGCATGGCTAGGCTTAAAAAGGTGCTTGTGGTTATTAGCCGAGTAAGCACCTATGAACCTACATTGCATGCACATTTTTGCCATCCCTATCATGGATGACTTACAAATTTTCTCTACTCTTCGTCCTAGCACATCTGCAAAAATAATTTGTATTCACTGTCCCTTTGGAATTGAAAATAAAAAGTGAATTGAAAGTTTGGGATACGAAACAGATTACAGTAAAATACAAACATCAAAACCAAAAACTAAAGTAGCTAAGAAAATAATTTACATGATAAACACAATTTGCCATGCTTTTCACACAAACTCACAGTAATAATATGGGAGCAACCAGTGTTCATATGCTACACACTGTAATGTTACAGTGACATAAATGTCCCCATTTACAAAAGTACACGACCTAACAACGAGCCTGGCCATCAGCTTCCTATTGATACCTGACTGCAAAGTTAGACTGACAATAATCAGGAGCTTGGAGGGACATTTAATACTGTACGTACAGTGAAAAAAATGCAGAAACTAATGCACCACTGGAAAATTAAACAAATTGTTGTGTTCCATTAAAATATAACTTTCAAGTAATGCTTGTGTTAACTTTTTTCTTGATTCTACTAAAATAATGTTTTCATAAAAGAACAATAGCAGTTAAAGTCACCAAATAACACTATGCAATGTTCATTCACAACTGTACCAACCAAATATTTTAGGCTTGATTTCAGGGCTTTCTTTGTATCATCCAGAGGCTTTGTCTGTTATTTTTAACATACAAGTCTATAATTAAACTGGGCAGGTAACAAGTAGAACTTAGTTCCACCACATTTCAACCCTTCCCCTATTAACTTAGTGCTCCTGTTCCAGCTCCATTTATAGAGACTACAGTTTTGTTAATGTTCCCATAACCACTGTTAGTAACAAATGAGACCCTTTGACATATGATACGGAGTAGAGACAAACTGGTTTGATGCACTCTTGTTGCCTGCACCATGTGTGTAAAAAGACAATCATTTCAGACAGGGGAAATACACATCTGTTGATCAGGTACTCACCCCACTACAGACACTTCTTCACTGTTGTTAATGTTGACTAGATCTATTGCACAGATTTCCAAAGTATCCCAAAGTGGTTTGAACAGACTCTGGGTTTGTAGGTGACCTGTAGGTTGCATAAGTGATCCCTTTACATCTGCACTGAGCTAGCGCATCCTGCAACTTTGTTGCACTGCTCCCACCATGAATTTGGTAGTCAACTCAGCGCCTTAGCCTGCTTTGAGTATGGCTTGAACATAAAACACAATGTAGTCTGCAGACACACATTTCCAATTTCCATTTAATTTGCACTGGCAGTTGGAACTTTGGAAGTATCACTACTATGAGACATGTATTGACAAAGCCTTGGTACCTACTGCTGCCTGCACCCCATCTATAGCTCTCTGTGATTCCATTTAAGGTTTTCATCATAGATGCACAGCAAGTTGCCCCTTCCTAAAGATGTAACTTCCTGTATCTTGCAGATTATGATGGGCTAAATGATAAAGCTGCTGTCTGCACTGCTGTGTGTTTAGACCTCCTCCTTCCAGTGTTTTTCAAAAGCAGGAAATTTAGGAAGGTAAGGAAGTCAAATGATTGGTTGAGAGCAGCCATTTTATTCTTTATTTGAAGACACAAAGCAGTGCACGCCAAGAAGCTGTGAAATGCCACAAATATAAAAGTAGAAGTTCCATACAGTATGGGACAAAAGCACTTATCTGTTTTTACATTTGTGTCATTTTGAATCCATTTGGTGTGTGCTACTTTGTGTTTTTAAATAGAGAATAAAATGACTGCTCTCAACCAGCGCTGCTGTGACTCTATTTGTTATAAATTTCAGATGGTCTTAGGTTTCTGATTCATAGAAAACAATCTTTTGTTTGTTCATTTGTTCATTTGTTAGTGTTCCTGTAACCCCTGACACCAATCTAGGGTCAGTAACAATTTACAAATGAGACCTTTTGACATATGATATGGAGTAGGGTCAAACTGGTTTGATGAACTCTTGTTGTAAACACCATTTATTTTCTCATCAAATATGTGCAAAATAATATGGAAAATGTTATCAATGCAAGGGTAAATGGAGAAAATTTGTAGAATTCGGAGAACTACTGGTTCTGGCAACTGTAACTGTTACAGTGAATGGCGTCCGTCATTTGCAGCATTTACATTTCACAAAATAAAATGTCATTTGCAATGTGTTAAAGGATATAAATCCAGTTTTCTACATGCAGCCATTCTCTTTTAAATGAGATTTACCATCATCATCTGCTGGAAAATTTTCTTATAATTAAACTAAACATGTTGCACACCGATTCCAGATCACTAAATATGATAGGATCTGGTATACAAATCTCGAGATAAAACAGAGGGAGCCAGCTGGGAAATATGGTTTAAACAAAAAAGTTACAACAAAAGGGACATGCTGGTGACAGTGGGTGGGCCTACAGCCATAAACAACTTTTTTTAAAAGCTCTCTGAAGAACAAAAATCATGATTTTAAGGGGCCAGTCGTGAATTTGTGGTACCCCATTATTTTAGCCTCAAAACCAAGAAATTCCAAGGAATTCGGTACGGTTGAGAGGTATGGTGATGGTTTATTTAACACAAAATTGCCAACCTTTTTCTACAATTGTTGTACATAAACCCACTCCTGTTATTTCCTATATGCTTGGTAAATATCGACTGAGCAGCACTATAGTATTTTAATTGATCAGGTACATAGATAACAAAAAGTACAAATGCAAGTAGTGACAGCTGTACATTCCTTGATGATGGACACTGTGTGGAATACATTTAATTGGTAGATATCACATGTTGTTACTGTGTTAATGCTTGTCAAGTTTTTCTGTGGGGTTGTGCTGAATTGTAATACTCTGATGTTATGATGCCAGCCATTAACTGTGTTGCATTGCTAATCTCATTTGCATATTGCTATTAATATTTCCACTCCTTGTTCTTCTTACTATGTATTGTTAAGAAACATCTGCTATTTACCTTGGCTATACTTGAACTTAACCCTGTTATGGTCATCTCAATTGAGTTGCATCAAGCACATATACAAATAATGGACCATGGAAATTATGTTTTTCCAATAGACTATTGGTATAACTATGTTGTAAGGCATATTTATTTATTTACCGGGAAAGTCAGACTGGGCCAGAAGCCCATTTTCAATGGAGGCCTGGGGAGAACAGCTCCACAGAAATACAAGCAATATGCAATAATTAGATAGTATAATAGTATACATACAGTAAGATGCAGAATACATACCTTCTAGTTAGTCTATACAAAGTAGTATTCAATACAGTTTTCTAGTATATACAGGTTCAAAATGAAAAACACAAGCATTTCACTGAAGATCACTGTGTGAAAAAATAAAGTTAGTAGTGTGTAATGTGTAGTGTATTGTCATATCTCAGGGTTTTTATATTGGTGGCCCCATAGTGTCAGTTACAGCTTACAGTGTAGCAATTGTTTTGAATGCAGACACATGTCGTCATTGCGTGCCATACTGTTATGACATGTTTATCTCGATTATGTCATGATGTATGAGTCCTTCTTTTGCACGTTTCTTTTTAGGCATACTGATGGATGTTTCATATCTGAAAAAGTAATCACAGCATTTTCCCAGATAAACTGTGCATTGCATGACATGTAATGTACTGTAGTAAATAAGGACACTCTGTGACAGACATACCCCTAGATTTAGCAAGCCCAGCACTAGTGCAGGAGCTCCAGCAGGCAATATGTCTGCTGGGCGATCGAGGAATAAGCTGTAGGGACGTGCATGAGCGCTCCTGCACTAGTCCTGCACAGACTCAGCCCCTGTATGCAAATTACCCCATTTGCAGGAGAAATCTATGCAAATTTGGTGAATTTGCGATCCAGGAAGCTGGAAACCGGCCATGCAGGACTAGTGTAATCTGCAGAAATGTACTCCGCCAGTAACAGAGTACATTTCTGCCAACTACAAAACGGAACCATGACAGCTCCAAATAAAGGATGGATATTATGTAGAAAGCATGCCAATAGCCAAATATAAGGCCATTGGCATGAAAAACAGTTGTAAAAATAAAAAAATCAACTTTTATTTTTTTTAGCTGATCTCGGCTGTTTAAGCGTAGGGCAGTGAGGCGCAGATAGGAAAAAAAAACACCTAAAATAAGCATTCTAACCAAAGTCACTATTTTGCCAATATACTCAATGGCAGGCAGAAAAACACATGTCCAGTGCATAGTAGTTGCTAAGGGGGGGGAGGCTCAGTGTGGGACATGTAACTATGCATCACCAGGCAATCCTATGCAAATGAGGGGAATGATACTGAATCCCAGACTTCCCCTGCATGCTAGTCAGCACCCAACAATATAAGAGCAGGAATAGCCTTGTGCATGCCTAGGAGTTAGCTGACATCATAGGGGTGTGTGTCAGGTATACTGTAAGTGGATTGGAGCCCTGTGGTTCAGGTTTGCCCTTAGCTTAGCAGAGCTAAGCAAGGGTGTGTGTCTGAGGCTGCCTAGCACTCTTTACATTGCTTAAGCGGGTATTTTGCGCCACTCACCGGGTTTTAAAGGAAAAAAAAAGTAAACCAGGAAATAGCAGCTCTGTGCACAGTTGAGCACTGTTTGCGAGGCATGCCCCCGGGCTTAAACAGTAAGGCAATGGGAAGGGAAAACAGAAGTAGGAAAGTAATCTAGGAGAACAAGCATAGCTGGCAGGTGAAATGCATCAGAATCAGCCAATTACACAGGCAGCAGACTAGCCCAGCCCAGAACACTACTATAAACTATGCAAACACCTTTCCCTCTGGTTTTTCCCACATACTCTACACCACTAGTGTATACAAGCGGGGAACATTTAACAAACAAAAACAACAAAATGATAGGGGCTGCAGCAGCTATCAGACATCAACATGTGGAAGAGGCAGTGAGTGGTGAGGATGAGAATGCTGTCGAACAACCCACAGTGAGGAGACGGAGAAGGGTGTACAGACCCAGGGTAACCTACCAGGGGCTACATGAGCTGGAGATAGTGGAGCACTATAGGGTGGACAGGGACCTCCTACAGCAAATTGTTGAGCTGTGCCGGCCACTCCTGACACACAGAACAAACAGAGGGGAACCCATTCCAGTGGATACCAAGGTTTGTCTAGGCCTAGGAATACGAGCTACAGGTACCTCCCAAAGCCCAACTGAGGATATCACGGGGATCTCACAGGCATCAGCATCCAGGGTATTCCACCAGTTCCTGGATGCCATGCCAGCACATGCCGGTGAGCATGTATATTTCCTCAACACCCATGAGGTGTTGGCCAGCAATATGCGTCTCTTCCACCAAATAGCAGAATACCCTGAGGTGGTGGGTGCTGTAGACTGCATGCACACATGCATCAAAGCACCACACAGTGAGAGGGATAGAGTCTACATCAAATGTAAGGGCTTCCCCTCCATCAACTGCCAGGTTGTGTGCGATGCCCAGGGCATTATAATGAATGTGTGTGCTGGCTGCCCTGGACGCTATCACAATTCCCACATCTTACATCTGACGCAGCTGTACCAGAGATTTGCCAATGGGGACATCCCTTACAGTCACCTAGTCGGGGATGCTGGTTACGCACTGAAGCCGTGGCTGATGACACCCATCAGAGATGCACACACACCTGAACAAGAACTCCATAATGAGGCACACACACAGACCAGAATCAAAAATAGAGCATGTGTTTGGGATGCTCAAGTCAGGGTTCCGGTGCCTGGACACATCTGGTGAAGCCTTGCAGTACTCACCAGCTACATGTACCCAAATTGTTACTGTATGTGCCATGCTGCATAATATGATCCTGTGGAATCAGCTGCAGCAGGAACAGCATGGGGCAGATCCACACAGCCCCCCCCCCACCAATGCCAAGGCCTGCACAGGCACAGAGTGACTTGGAGGAGGAACAACCTGAGCCTACCCCAGTAGGAAAATGGAGACGTGCCCGGTATGCCCTGGTTTTGGCAAAGAGGCAAACCATAGCACATACACTGACACAGTAGAGACCCAGGGAATGACACCTTTCTCTGACTCGCACATACAGTAAAAGGGATGACAAACATGACACTACCTGTGCCCAACCATTTATATGGAGTGTACTATGTGCATCCAACATAGGCAGCCCTAAGCACCATCCTCCATACTGGCACACCAACAAGGTAAGTCACTCTCCTTACCAATTGCTGATTGGAGTAGTATGTGTTGTTACTTGTATCTATGGTATGGATGTGAGCATGCAAGGGAATCGGGTGGCTGAATGGGATGCCAGCAGATAGTAGACACTTATAATGGCAGCATGAGATCTGTAACAAATATTGGTGTTACCATAGTAGCCATTACTACGCATGGTGATGAAACCCACTACAGGAAATGTGCTGGGCCACATGTGTGTCCATATGACACACACATGCCAGTCGGGGAGGTTCACATACCCAACAACAGTCTCAGCCAACAGGACAGGTGTAGACAAGGCCTCTGAATAATGCCTATGGGTAACCAACCCCCAGGCCTACACAGACAGACTACATCAGGTCAAGCAGTGGGATGTTAGTTCTGAAGGGTAGGAAGTCAGAAACTAATATGTAGGGCAATCAAACCTAAGACCTGTAGTACACTGATATGTCTCTAGTCAGCATGATAGGTTAGAATGCAGAATGAAATGGAGTACCTGACATACCAGTACAGCCATAGCAAATGTGTACAAGTGTCAGGTGTACCCCGAAAGCCTATGTAGAAATGTAGAAACAGCCAGGTGTGCCCCCTCCAATCCTGTGTAGAAATATAGAAATAGTTCGGTGTGCCCCCAAAAATCCTGTGTAGAAATGTAGAAACAGTCAGGTGTGCCCCCCCCATCCTATGCAGAAATGTAGTAACAATCAGGTGTGCCCCCCAATCCTATGTAGACATGTAGTAACAGGTGTGCCCCCAATCCTATGTAGAAATGTAGAAACAGTCAGGTGTGCCCCCCAATCTTGTATAGAAATGTAGAAATAGTCAGGTGTGCCCCCTAATACTGTGTAGAAATGTAGAAATAGTCAGGTGTGCCCCCCAATCCTATGCAGAAATGTAGAAACAGTGAGTTGTGCCCCCTCCCCGAAATCAGTGTAGAAATGTAGTAACAGTCAGGTGTGCCCCCCCAATCCTGTATAAAAATGTAGAAATAGTCGGGAGTGCTCCCCCCAATCCTATGTATAAATGTAGAAACAGTCAGGTGTGCCCCCAATCTTGTATAGAAATGTAGAAATAGTCAGGTGTGCCCCCTAATCCTGTGTAGAAATGTAGAAATAGTCAGGTGTGCCCCCCAATCCTATGCAGAAATGTAGAAACAGTGAGTTGTGCCTCCTCCCCCAAATCAGTGTAGAAATGTAGTAACAGTCAGGTGTGCCCCCCCCCCAATCCTACATAAAAATGTAGAAATAGTCGGGAGTGCTCCCCCAATCCTATGTATAAATGTAGAAACAGTCAGGTGTGCCCCCCCAATCCTGTGTAGAAATGTAGAAATAGTCAGGTGTGCCCCCCAAGTCTGTGTAGAAATGTAGAAACAGTCAGGTGTGCCCCCTCCCCAAATCCTGTGTAGAAATGTAGTAACAATCAGGTGTTCCCCCTCCCCCATCCTGTGTAGAAATGTAGAAACAGTCAGGTGTGCCCCCCTACACTACTTAGAAATGTAGTAACAGTCAGGTGTGCCCCCCAATCTTATTTAGAAATGTAGTAACGGTCTGATGTGCCCCCCAATCCAATGTACACACGTTGTAATAGTCAGGTATGCCCCCCCCCAAATCCTATGTAGAAATGTAATAACATGTATGTGTAGGAATAATACCAGTGGAGCACAGATACCCAGAAGTGGCCAAGGTAGCAGGATAGATAGTAACATTTGTGCAATATGCAGGTATGTGTGTGTTAGGTTGGTGTGTGTTTCATATTGTGTGAGAGTGGTCAGTATGTATGCATGTTGAGGTATAACCTGGTGGCCATTGCCCACTACTGCTGATGACAGGGCCAAGTCCTCACAACTGCAGTGCCAAAGATAATTCCCACCAGTATAACACATGCTAGCAGTAAGCCATTGTAAATGTGTGGTGTTAATATGTGACACCATCTGAAAGATTGACATGCATGGCTGTTGGGATAGACATACAAGCAGTACACAGGGGAAAGTACCCCAGACATACAGTATATAATGTGTAACTGTGAAATGGATACACCCTTGGAATTGTACATACAGGTATGCATCACATTATCTGGGCCTGTAGTAGGGAATACCGGTGTCATCTGCCTGAACACTTGCAGATCACAAAGGTGATAGGACTGATGTATTGGGAAACAACGGATGTACCTGCACATGCCAGCATAACTGGAATGCCCCATGCATATCTGTGCATCAGATGCGAGTGTCCATAGCACACATGCACCCAGCTCACCCAAACACCACCCACAGGTACCTCTCTGGTTGTATTCCCTGCTGTTGGGAATGTGTACAATATGACCCCCACCTGTATATGGCAATAGCGAAAGAATGCAGCATGCAGTGCAGGTTTCCCATGCAGGTGTGTCCCTAGCTGTAGGTAGCACCCTGCCAGCATCCACACCACCTGTTCAATACTGATAGAAAGTACTGGCATGAACACCTAGCAGACCTACCCTGTCACCCCAGAGGAATATACTGTATGGCGGTCTGGGACTGTAGGACTGACAGAATGCAATGACCTGCCACAGCTGGCCTGTGTCACCACCAAATGTCCTACAGGCCTCTGCCAAAGGCCTGTGTCTCACACGTACTGCCAATGCATATTATGTCATGGACACCCAAATAACAACATAATACACTCCACATTAGCCAGATGCAAGGCCATGTGGACAAGCCACAGTAACATGTCCACCATGTCCCACTGCATGAACTGTGGACCAACACCAAAACACAGCTGTGATGAGGTGCTAACCTTAAGGAAAGTATCAGCGAATATATGCATAATGTATGGAAGACGATAGAATAATAGAGGGGGGGTGGGAGCATGGGCAGCATGGAATGTGCAAGGTCCGACACACAGCCATCTGCACACACTATCCCTGGCTGCAAACACATAAATGGGTAGCTACAAACCTGTTTGTAAACCACAATAGGGTTATTATCCTGACTTATGGCTCCTGCCTCTGGGTAACCTGTGTGAATCTGTACAGCTGTGAGGTATAGCCACAGCAGGATAAGGCCATACTGTTATGTCGATGGATGTACAAGTATGGGGTCCTCTGCCAGCACTGTACCAAGGTGCCGAGCTGGATACACAGACCCAGCAGCAAGTGTCTGCAGCTCCCCCTCCAGAATGGCCTAACTTTCCATGAACATGTAGGCATTTGCCCACAATACCGGACACAGCTGCATTCACCCTTGTTCCCCAGGATATCGCTGTGAGCAAGAGTGACCACCTGACAGTACTTGAGGACATAGAACATCACAGTGTATAACAGTACACATGTCCAAATATCTCTGGTAACACCAGTACCTTGTAGCAGAAGCAGCACAGACACAGTCACCTACAGTACACACTATCCCTTGCACAGTTTGAGCCCATATAGCCAAATGATCTACAGATACCCGGCAGAAACAGTTTGCTAGCTGTAGGTGTACAACACAAAGGTCTGTGCTGAAGTAAAAACTACCTGGAATGGATCCACACATTCAATACAGAAAGGCATACTGGGCATGCTCGCACACTTAGAGAAATAAAGGCAATGTCAGACAACATAATAAAAGGTCATACTGGACGTGCCCACACTAAATGAAGCCCATGTCTACAAACAACAGTGGACCATACATATCTGACAGTTGCAGATGTTAGTGCATGCACTCCTCAGTATGTACCATTCATGCTTTGCACACACATTGGATAGGAATGCAGACATATATCCAAGGACAACACACTATAATATGCCAAAAGTAGACATATATAGATGTGTGGAAGACAGTGACTGCAACAAAGAGCCATCCATCATGAGGCCTGTCCTACCCAGCACACAGCCAAATGGCTACAACCACATGATGTGTAAATGTCATTCACTGTAGAAGTTAGCCACTGGTATTCTTCAGCATTACAGACAATGTGGTGCAAGTGCTAGCTGTGCAACATGATTGTACAAGGCAGTAGTCATCTAGCAGCTGTATACATGTACCTGCGGAATATAGCTCTGTGTGTGCCTGCATGTGGTGTGTCAACCTTTAGATGAATGAGCTATGGCCCATGCACACACACTGCCCTCCCCATAGCCCTACAATGACAAGGTTGCTGATGTCAGTCACTGTGAAATACACTTTTGGGAATGGAGTATCCCAATAATCCCTGTGGTGCATCCTAAAACTGCATACTGCTGTAGTGTGATAAACTAGTTAGGTAGGAGTTCTAGTCCCAGACATGGAAACTGTGTGTGTGTGTGTGTGTGTGTGTGTGTGTGTGTGTGTGTGTGTGTGTGTGTGTGTGTGTGTGTGTGTGTGTGTGTGTGTTTGTGTATCTCTGTCTATGTAGGGAGCAATGCTTTTTAGGCTAGTCACACTCACTACATTTCAAATTCCCAACTTTGGCAAAGCTGCTGATGTCATTCACTGTGAAATATACCTGTGGGAAAGGTGTAGCCCAGTAATCTCCACTGCTTGTTCTATAACTGTGTAATGCTGTGGTGTGATAAACTAGTTAGGTAGGAGTTCTAATCCCAGACATGGCAACTGTGTGTGTGTCTCTGTCTGTGTAGGGAGCAATACTTTTTAGGCTAGTCACACTCACTACAATTCAAATGTCTCACTTTGGCAAGGCTGCTGATGTCATTCACTGTGAAATACACCTTTGGGAAAGGTGTAGCCTAGTAATCTCTGTGGTGCTTCCTATAACTGCGTAGTGCTATAGTGTGCTAAACTAGTTAGGTAGGAGTTCTAATCCCAGACATGGTGACTGTGTGTGTATGTCTTTGTCAGTGTAGGGAGCAATGCTTTTTAGGCTAGTCACATTCACTACAATTTAAATGCCCTACTTTGGCAAGGCTACGTATGTCATTCACTGTGAAATATACCTTTGGGAAAAGTGTAGCCCACTAATCTCTATGGTGCATCCTATAACAGCAGAATGCTGTAGTGTGATATAGTATTTGGGTAGGGGTTCCTTCCCACACATGGCAAGTGTGGATGTTTGTGTGTGTGTTTATGTGTCTGTGTAATGAGCAATGCATTTTAGGCTAGTCACACTCACTACAATTCAAATACCCTATTTGGCAAGGCTGCTGATGTCATTCACTGTGAAATACACCTTTGGGGAAAGTGAACCCGAGTAATCTCCATGGTGTGTCCTATAACTGTGTAATACTGTAGTGTGATAAACTAGTTAGGTAAAAGTTCTAATTCTGGACATGGAAACTGTGTGTGTGTCTCTGTCTGTGTAAAGAGCAATGCTATTTAGGCTAATCGTACTCACTACAATTCAAATGCCCCATTTTGGCAAGGCTGCTGATGTCACTCACTGTGAAATACACCTTTGGGAACAGTATAGCCCCAGTAATCTCTGAGGTGCATCCTATAACTGTGTAATGCCATGGTGTGATAAACTAGTTAGGTAGAAGTTCTAATCCCAGACATGGCAAGTGTCTGTGTGTGTGTGTGTGTGTGTGTGTGTGTGTGTGTGTGTGTGTGTGTGTGTGTGTGTGTGTGTGTGTGTGTGTGTGTGTGTGTGTGTCTGCCTGTGTAGGGAGCAATGTCTTTTAGGCTAGTCACACTCACTACAATTCAAATGCCCTACTTTGTCAAGCCTGCTGATGTCATTCACTGAGAAATACACCTTTGGGGAAGGTGTACTCCAGTAATCTCTGTGGTGCATCCTATAACAGCATAATGCTGTAGTGTGCTATAGTACTTTGGTGGGGGTTCTATTCCCACACATGGCAAGTGTGGGTGTGTGTGTGTTTCTATGTCTCTGTAGAGAGCAATGCTTTTTTAGGCTAGTCACACTCACTACAATTCAAATGCCCTACTTTGGCAAGCCTGCTGATGTCATTCACTGTGAAATACACCTTTGGGGAAGGCGAACTCCAGTAATCTCCATGGTGCATCCAATAACAGTGTAATCTGGAGTGTGATATAGTACTTTGGTAGGGGTTCTATTGCCACACATAGCAAGTGTAGATGTTTGTGTGTTTGTTTCTATATCTGTGTAGGGAGAAATGCTTTTTAGGCTAGTCACACTCACTACAATTCAAATGTCCTACTTTGGCAAGCCTGCTGATGTCATTCACTGTGAAATACACCTTTGGAGAAGGCATACTCCAGTAATCGCTGTGGCATGTCCTATGACTGTGTAATGCTGTAGTGTAATAAACTAGTTAGGTAGGAGTTGAAATCCCAGACATGGTAGGTGTGTGTGTCTGTCTGTGTTTGTCATTTGTATCCTGTGTGCAGGTGGCTATGAATGTCTAACAACTGGACTCATTGTGGAGTGGGTTTTGCAAATGTCTTATATGGTGACCCTATTATATGTCACAATGTACACCTTACAAGGATAACAAATTTGAAATATCCGAGAAGCTGGGGTGGCAATACATACCCCTACATGTGACATCAATGCCTGCTGAACAATGTTAGCAACCATTGTATTACACAGAGAACACTCTCAACCCATGTTTCATACATGAACACACTTGCCTAGGCATCAACTGCTATGTTGGTAGTACCCTGCATATTGCCCACAAATAGTAACCATGGTGTGATTGCAGTGGATGACAGAGGGTATGGCACCCTGTCCATCAGTAACATGCGCACGTACATGCAGACAGTGTAACTTCACTATGCTCCCACTGGCTGCCTGCAACACCTGTGGTGCCATCAAATTTCACCCACAAAGGACATACCATGCCTTATACACATGCCCTCTATGGACAGATGCCACTGACACCAGGGAATACCTGTATCATGCTATCAATGTGGGTGCAGGGTCAACCTGCTGTCCATTACCTGTTCCCAGCACATGAGGCCAGGACAGGCACATCTGATTATAACAATCTGTGTACACAACATGGGCCAGACACCCCAGGTACAGTTCCACATGTCACTGTACATGCATGTGGGATGTGTGCACATCCCAGACAGCATCCATGTCATGGACTAAAGAACAAATACATGGCAAGCATCGAACAGCAATGGCCACACACAATTGTTATCCATGTGACTGGATGATGAATACAATACCCACCTGTGTGGGCCAATCCAGACACTGCACCCCTGAGCCACACTGAAGACAATTGTCATGTAGCCCGATGTCAAGGTATACCCTTCACCTAGCCTTGTATAGCCTTCTGGCACAGTCAACAACTGTGCACCCGTGAAGCAATACATGCATGCATGTCAGTACTGGCCACTCTGTGTCTGTGTGTGTGGTGTATGATGCTTTTGACCACATTCACACTCACTACAACCCCCATTGGCATACTGAAGCATGCTGTCTGATGTCAGACACCTCCACATACTCTTTGCCCATATAAACTCCAGATAACCACTGTGGTGCATGTGATACCTGCACAGTACTGTATTGTGGCAAACAAACTAGTGAGGAAGTGTATTCCTGATCCTGCCAAGTGTGTCAATGTGTGTGAGTCCCTTAGAGAGTGTGGCTGTGTTGATGCTGACACCTGTCCATGCAGACAGACATGTGTACTACACTTACCATATCACTATGATATCAATGTTGCAGCTGTCACTCACCATCACATATACATTTGGAGAGCTCCTCCACATGTAAGCTATGTGGCACATCCATTAACTGCATAGACATGTGATAGCAATACATAGTCAGTCAGGGGTTTGATACCCTACACTGGTAGGTGTGAGACACAAACATGCTTAGGTTTTACTCTCCCACCCCCTCCCTGGCTTATCTTTGCCTCTGTCTACCTCTCTCACTCCCTCTTTGGTGGATGTGGTGAACTACACCTGCTTTGCTTAGGCAGCAGCATGTGTTTTGTAAGTGATGCCCATGATCAGCTGATGGCCTCTGCATGAATTGCAGCCCTCCTCTAGCTGATTGCATGTGGAACAGCTGTGGTAACATTCCCATAGCCAATTGCATGGAAACACACTCCAATATCCAGGGCCATCATTGTCACTGTGAGCAGGACCTAGATATTGTGTTTGGCAAACAGCATCACAGATAGATTTGGATTTCACCTCTAACAACATACACTGTGTAAACAGGCCATCACACAGGAGGGGGATGTGCCTGACATGACTACAGAATGTAAGTGTTGCTATTCTGCATTTGGAGTAATGTTGGTTTAACAGGGTGTGTGTGGATATGGCTGGTCTACATGTTTTAATACCTGTCATGACAGTGCTATGTTTATGAGGAATCCCCCATCTGTAAGGTCATCTGCATACTGGGCAGTGTGTGTTGCCTTTTGTTTCTTGTGTTACTCACAGAGCACCTATCTGTGAACTGCAGAAGCATAGTGTGAGGATTGCAGCCAGTACATGGTCACAGCCATGAGATTTACTGACTTCATATCCCTCATAGGACATATGTCACAACAAACCCTGTTACAACAGTAAATGTATGAGGTTATCACAGCAACATGTCAATATTGGCCCTGTGTTTGTGCCTCCAGCCACAACTCTGTCAACTGTTGTATATATGTCATGCAGTAAGAAGTGCATATATTCTGTAAACCATAATTTATTGACATCATATCTGATAACAAGCAAGTGAGATATCAGACTGCTACACATGTTATGCATAGTAGGGGTTATATGTGAGGAATAACCTGGGCATTCTGTGGTTGTGTGTACAGTACTGAGGTCTGTGTACTTATGGAGATTGTTAACAGTGTGTGTATTGTGAATATGTACCTTGGCCTGTGTACAGACTGTGGTAGATGTCATTGTTCTTGGTCCTGTTCTATCTGATGTAACATGCTGCTCCACTGTATGTTACTCTATCGGTTACAAGTTTGTAGGGCCAAACACACACATGTCTCATACCACACACAGGCATCAGACCACACTGTGTAGTGGCCCAGTATATGTAGGGTTAGTGTGTGAGTGGCACATATGAGGATAGTGTTGATCAGATAGTCCATATACTGTAATATTACGCTAGCTTACCATATGTGGCTGTGGCTGTGTTTACATTGGTTGTGGTTATGCACTTTCACACAAGTGTCTGTTACTCTGTGCTGTGACATGCCTGTAGAGCCTGCTATATATGCAGGTACATGTGTATTCCCCCATAAGAAATGTAGGCCAGTGTTCTAGCAGTCTGTCTGTAGTCTGCACAGTGCTTTGTTACATGCCTAACAGCTTAGTGTACTTACCCAGTGTGATGTTATGTCCAGATTCTTGCCAGAAGTACTGCTGCCAGGCCACCATATCAGTCATGTATGTCAGACAAATGGATGTAACATGTATGCACAAAAAAAAAAAAAAAAAAAAAAAAAAAAAAAAAAAAAAAAAAAAAAAAAAAAAAAAAAAAAAAAAAAAAAAAAAAAAAAAAAAAAAAAAAAAAAAAAAAAAAAAAAAAAAAAAAAAAAAAAAAAAAAAAAAAAAAAAAAAAAAAAAAAAAAAAAAAAAAAAAAAAAAAAAAAAAAAAAAAAAAAAAAAAAAAAAAAAAAAAAAAAAAAAAAAAAAAAAAAAAAAAAAAAAAAAAAAAAAAAAAAAAAAAAAAAAAAAAAAAAAAAAAAAAAAAAAAAAAAAAAAAAAAAAAAAAAAAAAAAAAAAAAAAAATAAAAAAAAAAAAAAAAAAAAAAAAAAAAAAAATTTTTTGTTTTAAAAAATTTTTTTTTTTTTTTTTTTTTTTTTTTTTTTTTTTTTTTTTTTTTTTTTTTTTTTTTTTTTTTTTTTTTTTTTTTTTTTTTTTTTTTTTTTTTTTTTTTTTTTTTTTTTTTTTTTTTTTTTTTTTTTTTTTTTTTTTTTTTTTTTTTTTTTTTTTTTTTTTTTTTTTTTTTTTTTTTTTTTTTTTTTTTTTTTTTTTTTTTTTTTTTTTTTTTTTTTTTTTTTTTTTTTTTTTTTTTTTTTTTTTTTTTTTTTTTTTTTTTTTTTTTTTTTTTTTTTTTTTTTTTTTTTTTTTTTTTTTTTTTTTTTTTTTTTTTTTTTTTTTTCCATGCCTCCATACCTACCAGTCAACAAACATGCTTACAGGTCTCCATCACAGACACTAACCATGTGTTGTAATGCATGGCATCATGTCAAGATCACTCAGTGGCCATGTGCAGGCACCTGGAGGCAGTGTTTGGGGCCCTGCTGTTAAAGGGATGTCCCCGTTTTAATGCTGTCCCTTAAACCCCGGGGTGGTTGTCACACTAGTGGGGGGGCAGGAGTGCACCCCTGGAGGATTGCATGATGAAAATGTCCCAACTCACCCTGAAGGGTAAAAAACTCTAAAAGTAGGGCCCTGTGCAGGGGGCACCTGGAGGATTGGCCGATGCATGTCACTCTCATCCTGAGGGTCACAACAGTAGTGTCTGTTGATAGATTGCCTGCTGCCACATGGCAGATGGCAGAATACCACTGTACACACAACTCCTACACAACCCATCTCTCCTTGGACAATAGCTAGATACACAGCTATGGCCACCTGCAGCGATGCACCCCTGTACTGACTCATGTGTACATGTGCATCATTGACACATGTGCACATGCGCATGACTGAGTATAGCAGTGTCTGTGTGCTAGCACACATGTACTTGGGAATTCCACAAGGGCCTTCACAACCAATGCATCACCCATTGCCATAGTCAGTTGTAGCTGCTGTTGTACACCCTGTTAAGCTCCTCTCCATACTGGCTACATGAGCATTGCAGTAGCAGCACAACAGTGTTGTACAAAGGGTTGATAGGCATGGGATACCCACTGTGTTCTGGCAAGTGTGTGTATGTGTTTGTGTCCGTATATCTGTAGGGTACAGCATTCCAAGGCCACATACTCCTATTACAATATCCATTGCCCCACAGTAGTACAGATACTGTTGTTGCTGCCCATGGGTGAGGCATGACAATGCTATACCCTACTATGCATGTGGCATGTGCATTAAATGCATATCCCTGTAGTACTACTGTTGGGATCTACAATTGGTTGTATTGCAGTCATGGCCAATGTGTGATCGTGGGTATGTCAGAGTGTCATCATGGGCTTCAGGGAGTAAAATATCCACTGGGGGATGTGGGTGCTGTGTACACTGTCATTACACCAAGGTACACCCGGTATATGTCCTATGTACCACATTGTGGTTACCACTGTCACCATCAACCGTACAATTAACTGATACCATAATCCAGGCCAGTTATGCATGTGCTGTGTGCAACCTACCTTTAACACATTGGATTCACAGTCAAGTTAGTTCACAGCGATAGGACTAGGTCTCCCGGACGTGTGTCTCTTTGTTATGTGTCTGTTAATGTGTTTATGATGGTATGTCACACTATGTATTGTCTATATACACCCCATTACATCCCCCAATAGCATACTGTACACGTCTGGGGATGTTCTGCATGTAACATGTAACCTGGAACACACCTCACCCTAAATGCTGTGTGGTGTGTGCAATGGAAGCCATACACTTCAGTATCACTACATACCTAGGTAGGGGTCTAGTCCCACTGTTGCCAAGTAAGAGTGTGCATGTATGTGGATGGATCTATATCAGTTTGCAGATTATACACGCCACAGCAGGTCACCTGTCCATGTGGCACAGGCAATGACTGTTATACAAACCTGTGACGTGTTCAACTGTACCCCAGATATGTCACAGCCATGTTGTCACCACAGTGCCATACCCCGTTGTAAAATATGATTGCAGACCATCCTCGTGCTGACACATGTACACCTACAACACAAATAGATAACATTATAGAGACCACAATCAACCAGTGTTACTAACAGATATAATGCATCATTGCTGGACAGCTACACTATCTGACAAATATGCATTACACTTTACTCCTTACAATTTGTTACACTGCTGTACTGTGGTACACTGTAGTACAGTCCCCGTGTGCATCAGAACCATATTAACCTGTCCCTGCATCGATGGTATGGATGACAGGGATGTGTGGCACAGGTATCATCATATGCACAGGGTGTGTTGTCGGTTTGCCAGAGGCCAAGGGTGAGCCATACATTTGACACCATGTGTATGGGTGAGCGGTGCACTGAGGTGAACTGGGTGTGGTGATGTGGTGTGTGCAGGTATGGGGTTGCCCTAGGTGTGTTTGTATAGTGTGTGGGGTATGCATGCATACAGTTTTGCCATGTGGCTGCCCTACAAAGGTGTTTATAGACAGCTGCAGACCATACCTGGCAGGGTGTGCAGTTCACTGCCTCTGGTCACGGACATGTGGACTGTGCCTACCAGGGGTTCCATGGACACAGCCAGGTACAGGCCTTGATGTGCCACTCTCACCTGATGATGACAAATGTCCACTGGAACCAGGTCCCTCCTGGGACTGGCCAGGACCACATGCTCGTGGCCTGCTGTGATGTGGTGTGGACAGCCCCCCTGCAGTGCCAGGGCTGGTACTGCCACTACGGAAGCCCTTTGGTGTCCTATCACATCCACGTTGACTGCCAGCTGTTGGCCTTGCTGGCCTATGTCCACGCGGCCATTGCCACACTTCCACCACATGTTCAAGGACGGACTGACCATGGTCGATGAGGGCCATCATCTCACCAGGCCGTCTATCCATGAACTCAGTTAATGCATGGATGGCACCAGCCAGTTCACGGCCATTGTCACTTGCAGATGTGAGAGCAGTCCTCTGCAGCCTCAGGCCCTGTCTGGTGTTGCATTCTATACATGCATGACAGCCTGAAACATGTGCCTGCTGGTACCAGCATGATATCAAGCGGCCCTACCATGAGTACCATGGGACATCTTCCTATGTGGTGTCCTGCTGGACATCCGGCTATGCATGCTGTGACCAGGCACAGTAGGCATGGTTACCACACTTTCCTGTGCACTGCCACCAAACACCAGCTGTCCCTCCACTATAGCCACTGGTGGTTGGGTAAGTATAGGCACTGAAACTGTGTGCAGGGTTGGGGTGGCTAAAAGGGGGATGTCAAATGATGGTGCTGTTTCGGCCCCTAACAACCCCACCTGGGCCTCAACAGTATTATCATCACCTTCTGTGTTTGTGTGGACACCAACATCAGACTGCATGCAGGAAGGACCCTGACCCACCTCACCACCTGTGGGGGAAGACAATAAACACACTTTAAAACCTGTACAGCATTGCATAACAGTGCACACATACACACACACACACACACACACACACACACACACACACACACACACACAAAACTGTAATACCTACCTGTCCGTGACTTTACAGACAGTACCACGTATATTTCCATGTGTTCTCCATCCTGCATCACACTTGGTAACATGTACACAGTGATACCACTCATTAACATATCAGTCCTCTAAATGCCTAGACAAGTAATCACAACACAAGACCTGTTACTACATTACCTGCCTGACCTGTATGTAGTGGTTTTAGATGCCCTCAGTCCTGTCATTCAGTGTTCACCCTGTGTATGTCCAGAAATCATGAGCATGGACCCTATATGTGTGGGCTACTATGTTCACTCCATAATATCACGCACTGGAATGTCATGTGTATGGATTGCTCATTACATGCCAGATATGCTGCTCAATCAGCCTATTATGTGACAACTGTAATATATAGATACATTCCCTGGTGTTGACTAGTACTTGTCCAATGCATCTATAGTGCTGCATACGTTGGTTGTCATTCACCTCTCTGCTAAATGTGATAATAGGGGTATACCTGGTGTCTACCTTCCCTCTCGATGCCTGTTCCATGCTGCAGAACTTAATATACTATCAGCTGTCATGTGATTACATACATGACAAGTATTCCTGGTGTGTAATGTGGCAGTCCATGTCCATGTACTGCACAATCCCAAAGGGAGGTACTGCTGTATGAATAACCCCACAATCACACATGTGCATGCATGGCCACCAACACAAACACACACACATGCACACATGCATCCTACATGCATCAACCTCCCTCCACTTCACCAGAGTGACCCTACAGACAAACTAACTACCCACCAGGATGCACACACACACATACAGGTGAGATTGCACAATGATAGTACACACAGTCCTTCTATTACCCATCTGTCAACATGCATAATATATTGTACACAACAGCATGCAGTGCAGCTATAGTCAATCCCTGCTAGCAACAGTATACATGTGTGTGATGCATGTGCTGTGTCATTAGGTGATGCCCCTTCTCCTGGATACCACTGCACCCATGTACACAGTATTGCTGTGCCCCTGTTCTGCACCCTGCCATGTACTGTGCACCACAAATCACAGGTGTACAACCCATTGCTGAATTTGTAGTACTGTGTCACAGTTATGTCAGCTTTAATGCTCATTGCCCCTATGTTTTTCAGCAACACAAAACCTGGGATGATATGTGGACAGATGTCATTTGTGAATGCCTGATGTCTGATTTACAACTCTCAACATCAGCGAACCATGTATGACCAATCCAATACTATTCCACTGACAACCATTAGAGCATACTGTGGCTATGGGGGGGGGGGTATACACACCCTTATTGATAGGATGTACACATCTTTGATCTGCCATAGGACCACATCACCGCATATCTTAACAGTACATGAGCCCGTTATGTGACATATGTCCTGTACTTTCACATGTAGTTTCTACGGACTGTGTTAAGTGTGTGTATGCTGCCGTGATGCATACACTACTTGTGGGCATATGTGTGCACACCCTTATCATGATGGTTTGTTGCACCTATTATGTGTACTACAGCAGTCACTACTCCTGGTAGGGTTATACTAGCGTGGGACATCTGCATTTGCCAGTGTATGTTCAGTCTGCCCTACACATGTCCCGCTAATCTGCATGAGTGTAAGGTCTACTCATGTACACATCTCTTGGTCTTCACACACTGCCGTCACTATTGCTGGGGGGTAGGATTACATCTGCCACAGTTCCTGAACCTTACTATGTGCAGTTACAGCCATTCTTAACATCCTTAGGATCCCTGCTACAGTGCACTGGTGTGCCATGCTGACACCCCCCCCACCTTCAGCCTTTTTGCAGATGCTTGACAAGTAAGGCCTACACATCTGTGTCACTTTGCTGTGTCCCATACACTGAACACCACATGTTACAGCCTAGTCCCAGATGATAATGTGGACCACAGTAATACCTTATGTCATAGTGTAACTCTGCAACAGTTGCCATTGTCCTACAGGTATATACACTGGTGTTGCATTGTATATGGGTGTTGTTCCAGACATGTCCCTACTGTAGGCTATGCCTCCCACCATTATGTTACTCCCTGTGGACACATTCCACAGTGACAGGATGTTAGTTATCTTGCCGGTGTCTGACATACCCTTCCAATACCCCATCATGGTCACCACTGTGATGCCATGCATTTAACAGCAACAATATGTGCACATGTACAGCATGCATTCTGGGTAGGTGTGCTAGATGTGTGCATGGAATATACCATAGCCATTACATGCCCGGTGTATTGGTAAGCATCTACATAAACCATACTCACCAGCTAAAGGCTGCTGCCTTGGTGGTATACAGGAGGGACATACATAAGAGGGTGAGAGATGCAAAGACAGTGGCCACACCTGTGGCATTGTTACAGGGTGGGTGCAGCATTATGATACATAAAACGTACATGTCCACAATACTACCACATATGCACATCTGTTTATCACTACTATGCAGTAACAAACTATATCTATGACATGTCAGATATGCATGATCTACCTGTACAGATGCTCATGTATACACAACAGTGGTCTACAGATGTGGCCTGTGGCCTTACCTGCACACTCCTCAGCCAGTGTGTGGGTAGCACCCACCTCCACAAAGGTGTCTGGCGGTTGGTGGCTATGTGGACAGGCAGGTGCCACGAAGCTGGCTAAGAGCTCCCCCACATGTGTCAGGAAGAGATGTATGGCATGCCCCCCCCCCTGTGGCAAGGTGATCCCCGTGGACTGCAGCAGCACACCGACAGTCATTGCAAAGCAGGTCAGAACAATGATGCCGGACCTGCTCATAACTGCGGTTGTGCAGTCCAACATCGTTGACCCTGCAGACAAGGTCGTTCCACAGGGCAGTCTGCTCCTGCTGATTATGGGTGGCCCAGCCAAACAATATAAGGTAATGCTGTATGAGGTGGTTCACCAGAATGTTGTTTTCAGCTGCTGAGTATGCCGGAAGCCTTCCATGGGACATCTTGCCTGAATGACATTAAAGATGTACACAGGTGTGAGCAAGTCATGCAGCAAGGTTACCACAGTTCTTAATACACATCACTGTCACCCCCCCACCATATCAGTGACAACAAACTGTACACACAACTCAATAGGTATGGCTACAGCATACCTACCAGTGGGGCAGATATTGTATTGTACCACACTTTGTACAATGTGTTTGTAGCCATGTTCCCTGTGTGGACACTATCATTGCTGGCCTGTTACAGACTATTCACCTGCATGCCATTGTCAGGGCCACTATGGTTCTGTATATACCTGTGGTATGCTTGCTATGTGGTTGCTGCACATCTGACATTCTGTGTTATTGAGGTTATCTATGCATGCTGTTGGACATGTTCCGGGATTGTGCAGACTATTACTGCTGACATATGTTCTATAACAGTGACACAATAGCATGTATATGTACTATTGGCCAGCAGAACCACCTCTCTAAACTCATCTGCCCATGTTACCAAGCCACATCACATGTGTGACCCACCCTGGGGCATCCTCATGTACTGGTCCAGCAATGCCTTCAGGTGGAACCAACTCAGGGGATGTTGTCCCCCCCCGGGGGCACACACAGATATGTTCTTGTCCCCCAAGGTCAGGTCCAGGGTCTGTTCCATAACGGGCTCCACAGACACATGTTGGATGTGCTACATCACCTTGAGGCACCCAGTACACATTCACAGGACCCACATGCTCCTATTGCTCAGCCTCCAGGCCAGGCACCTTCCGTACGTGGACTGCTGTTGTGAGTAGCAGTGGGTTGGAGGCTTGTTCCAATTGTGTCCATATTGGGGCCCATGGGGCGTCCACCTCACAGACTGCACACACAATCCAGGGTGTTTACCCACCACATGTGTCACATACCACCCCAGTAGGCTGTCCTATATATTTACCAACCCTGACCACCTCCACAACTATACCTGCCATACTTTCCCATATTCCCATTCCTTACTTCACAGACAAGGGCAATGTGGTCCCAACAAAAGGTTCACATGTGACATACCTGTCCATGTTGCACACATTAACAGCTGTAGATATCTGTGTATATTGATATGTGTGCTGTTTCCTCACACATAGCATGCAGCACTGTAGTGGTAATATAGGGGACATGTATTTGCATGGTTACACTTCATAATCTCGAATTACTAAAATCCCAAATTTCAGTAACCCGAGACCATGAAGCCTAAAACCAGAATGCCGAAAGTGCATAAGAACGAATTCAAATATCTGAAATCCACGCGTATGCATTTCTGGTATGTCGAGTGTAGTGTTATGGTGCCTGAGATTGCAGGTGAGTGAGTGTGTGTGTTTTTGTGCATTGTATGCATGGGTTAAGGTTAGGGAGGTGTAAGTGTGAGTGTGAGTGTTGGATTTGTTGGTGTTTGTGTATGTGTGATGTGTATTTGTGTGTGAGCGAGTGGAGGATGGAGTGGTGTGAGTTTTTTTTATGTTATGTGTAACCTCGGAGTTGGTATATATAAGTGTGGGGGGGTGGGGGTGCAGGGGGGCTTGCCCCCCTGCTTATATGTAGTGTAGGATTGTGTGGTTTGTGTGCTGTGGGTGGAATGGTGTGTGCGTTATGTGTTGTATGATGTATGTATGTTTGTGATTGTATGATTCGGGATTGTGGATGTCAGTATTGTGAATGGTTTGACTTTATAGTCTCGGGTTACTGAAATTTGGGATTTCAATAATTCGAGATTATGAAGTGAAACCATTTACATACATATATGTTTGTGTGTGTGTGTTTGTATATATGTAGATATGTGCATATAGGTATATATATCTATATATGTCTAGATATATATGATGTATATATGTGTATATATGGGTCTACCTGACATTGCTGACACTCCAGAATGCCGACAACCATATGGCCGACACCATATGATCGACATTCAGAATGCCGACAATGTGGAACCGGCATCTCACTATAGTGCGGAATGGAAAGATTTCCATTCCTGCACTGTAGTGCGATCTCGGAGTTGGTATATTAAAGTTACGGGGGGTGGGGTGGGGGTCAGACCCCCCGGGGGGTTCAGGGGGGCAGAGCTCCCCTGCTAGCAGTTGAAAGGAAATTTTATTTTCCTTTTACACGGTCTACTTATGATGTCCACATTTCGAATGTCAGTCATATGGTGTCGGCCCTATGGTTGTCGGCATTCTGAAATTTCGTCATTGTGAAGTAGATCCGTATATATATATATATATATATATATATATATATATATATATATATGTCTACACATGGATATCTGTATATTTGTGGACATACATGTAGATATATACAAAACAGAAGTGATGTTCGTGCACTATCTAAGCACATTAAAGTTAATAATGGTACACATAACTTTTTATTTTCAGTAGTAGGTAGAATATATGAAAATACTAGGATGGGTGATATTAGAAACAAAACAGAACAACTTGAGGCAAAATGGATTATAAGACTTAAGGCAGACTCTGGGTATGGGCTTTATGATTGGATACCGATACGACCAAAACTTAAAGGGAGACCACTGAATAAATGAAACATGCAGTTGTAGGTAGTTCTTGAATAAAATGTTTAAAGGTTTTTATACACACACACATATATATATATATATATATATATATATATATTTTTTTTTTTTGTATAATTTTATGTGCATATTTTATAAGTATGTATTTTCTATAAATTGTGCTTTTATCATTATCGAAATTAAGTGAATTGTTTTAAACATGATTATTTCACTGCTTTTTATGGAATGTATACACTTAATATGTAATGTTTCTTTAAGATAACAAGGTTTATTTATCCTATTGAGAGTATAAAAGATACAAGGTAGATAGTTTGCATTTGTATCTGAAGAAGCCGAATTTATCCGTGAAAGCGCTTATACATTTGTAATTAAATAAAGAATTTTAATACTGGAACTATCTGCCATTTCTTGGATCACTGGTGTTGTTACAATTGTTTGCAGTTTTGTTTTTGGTCGACTAAGGCTCCTAGTAATGACGGTTGTGTGGTTTCCCTTGGATATATATATGTGTACACATATGCATACCTATATATGGGGTATATTCAGACATCAGGTCCACAATCTCACAACACCTTCCTGCACAGTTGTACTGTTCTGCCTTGCTACAACACAGACAGGTGCCACATATGGACACAGCCTGACATTAGGGTATATATGTAGGGCCAGATTTCAGGTAACCCTATTATGCACCTATGGTATTCCTGCATGCTACAATACAGGTTAACCTGAGTATCCTGCAAGAGGTGTGCTTTGGAACCCACGTGTCCAGCATTATGGCATTACTTCCACCACCAGCTATTGGCCACAGTAATATATATACTTCTCATTACACAACACACACTATGATGCCTTACATCTTATCAGTCAGTGCTGCTTTGCACAGTTGATGGGTAAGGCCCACTACCCACAGGGACAGACTCTATTGTCCTTAGCAGTTGTTCAGCTGAACATCATTATAACAACACCTTAAGGCACATATAAATCATTCCACATCATCTCTCCCATTATTGTGGACCAAGGTACTACAGGTCAATTACATGCATATATATACTTCACATACCTGTTCTGGGAATGAAGTCTCTTCTGGGTGGTTTGCTTGATGGTGTTTTTTGTTTGTTTGTTTGTGCCTTATATGCACTCTCTCTCTCTCTCTCTCTCTCTCTCTCTCTAGCTCGGTCTCTCTCCAATAAATGGATTGAGCTGCTTTGAACAGATTGCAGCATGGATTTGTAGGTGATGCACATGATCAGATGATGGCCTCTGCACCAATCAGTGTCCTCTACTTGCTACCTGCATGCAGCATGTTGTGTAGTACTTCCAATTACTACTGTCATGGCAACCAGCTACTATACATCCCTACATCATGTGGGCACGGTCCCTTTACCTTTCTTGTATGGTGGACATCCTTCCTGTGTGTGTGTGGGCAGCTGTGTTGCAGACAGCAGGTAGCAATACCTCTTACAGGAAAACCAGCACACTCAGGCCAGCTACATATTTGTAGATGGTTCCAGAACTACAGACAGAGTGTGAGTAGTGTTGTTGTGTGCATTGAAAAACCAACAGGAGACTAAGTGAACGCATTAGAGACCATCGCTTATTGTTATAAGAGGGGGCACACCTATAGTGCTATAGTGAAACATACTCTGACAATGGGTGAAGTACAACAGTTTAAATATAATGTATTGGAACTAGTTCCAGAAGGTGATAGGTTAGGTGACATCTCTAACAGAACTGAAAATAAGAAGTTGAGATGGATTATTAAGTTGAAAGCATATTTAGGGAAAGGATTAAATGATCATATAGCCATCACGGCAAGATTGAGGGGCAGGAGCCCGAGGAAACATTAGGCTGTGTTGAGCCTCACTATAAGATTTTTATTTTTTTTTTTTATTGTATTACTATTATTACTACTATTTTATTTTTTTTGACCTAGTATATTTTAGCATTATTCTAATATGTATTTGAACATGCAGTTGATGCATTTTATTTGGATATGTCTTTAAATGATGTAATATGACTCTATTGGCTATTTTGAATCTTGTGATATTTAAAAGGAAGTGATGTATTTGTATGGGTGAGGTCTGAGGAAGCAATTTTAGTTGTGAAAGTGCTTACCTTACTATCTGTTGTTCCAATAAATGTATGTTTTAACTGGACAGCTTCACTATTATATCTGCCTTTCTGCTGACGCTTGGATTTTGGAATTTTTACTTATTTATTTAACATTCAGGTGTTTTTTTTTCCGGATAAATAAATAAATATATATATATATATATATATATATATATATATATATATACAAAGAGATGTAGACATATATATCTCTAGATGTATGCATATATATGTATAAATTTATATATATATATATATATATATATATATATATATATATATATATGTATGTATGTATGTATATATATATACATATATATATATATATATATATATATATATATATATATATATATATACACACACACACATATAAATATATATATCTATATATATATATATATATATATATATATATATATATACATATATAGATATGTTATATCTATTTAGATATTTATTAATATACACGCAAACATACATCTAAATGTTGAAATACATTTCCTGTACTGTTGAATGACTGGGCTGGATGATATATTTGTGAAAACATCAGGGGTATGTATATCTGACATGGCTTAGTGGTAAATCACTTTGGCTATGGTGTGCAGTGTCCTGAGTTTGAGCCTTGCAGAGGCTGTTTATTTTGTTGCTGGGCAGAACAAGAGATGTTGGATACAGAGTGATTAAGACACTTTTAGGCAATTGCAAGCGGATTTGCGTGGAGGTAAGCACTGCTAACTTCCGGTTATAGTTTCTTATACTGATTTAGCTTCTCAGTTGTTTTACCTGTGTAGGCATTACTTACCCCCATGTAAACAGGCTTAAACATGCTTACTGCTGCTTAAAAGTGCTTACTCCTGCTAACCCTGAGCTAATTTCTTTAAAAGAAAAGAAAAACGGGTTGATAGGAAAGTGGTGAAAAGGGGGCACAAAGAGGGAAAGACAGTGGGGAAAATAGCTAGGGATGTGCAGGTGGGTGTAAGGAAGGTCCATAGCTGCCCATTTCTACTACAGCAACAGCTGTGCATATACACTGAATTTGGAGGTAGATTTGGACACTCATACCCCTGAGAGAGGGGTGAGGACAACAATAATATGTTGTGATGCCAGTTAGAACAGATTACATGTGTCCAGTGGGCATTTGTGCAAAATGGACAGCTATGTATGGGGTGATTTTTTTGGGGGAAACAGATTGCCCTTTTCTTTTTTTTTTCAGGTGAGAGTGGGATGTTGCAGAGGGATAGTAGGTATATTTGGGGAGGTAGGTTGGGCAGGTTAACAGACAAGACAAACAAGATGCATAAAGGTGGTATATGACACTTGGGGGGGGTAAACACCTTGATGGGGAGTGGTTTTGGGAAATCAGAAGCCTATGAGTCCCCTAGTGGAAACAATGGGACTGAGATCCCCACCCATGGGTAGTCACCACTGCACCTTCACAGCCTCAAAGGTGACTGTGCTGGGGGCTGAGTCAGAGATCCAGGCCGACCCTCTAGCTGCAACATGCAGCCATCGAGCTGGCATAAAAGATCTCCAAACTGCTGATTGAGCTCTCTAAGCACCACGACCCTGACCTGGTGACGGGTAACAGGTTCCTGTCCATGCACACTCCTGGGGGGGGGGGGAGCCCCATCCCCTGAGGTGGTTCCACCCAATGGTGGTGCAGGACCAACAGACGAGGAGGTCCCGGGTTGGGCCCCAGACGTGCTGGTTCCCAGTGCCACGGCCAGCTGAGGTAGGACATGTGGGTTCACTGGGACCCGCATTCCCATACGTGCTTTGGTGTTTATGGTGTATCAACATATGTGGGTTAGTAATAGTCAACACATTCCAGGATTAGGTATAACAGCATGCGTAGATTTTCCCATTAACCCAGACACCAGATATTAAACAGTTGCATAGCAAATGGAACACATGCATATATGGGACCACAGTGGTAATAACAACAGCATGCAGGTACATTGATGGCACCATGCCACCAATGTTGGATAATTTCAGCATAGCACATGCATAGAAACAGATTTAAATAATTATCAAGCAATAGGGCATATGTTCCAACAAAACACTGGAGTCATCATGTACCAGTTGATGTGGGTATTTAGTGTATTGTTGTAGATATGGTCGAGGGTAGAGAAAGATGTCAATTAACAATTAGTATATACCTGTAGTTTGCATTACTTTCCTAGTCAGTGCTGTTATCTGTACCTTACAAGTATTACTACACTACCCTATTGCCTTAATTTGGACACTGATATGGCTGTCGACATCTATATATGTGAACTGGTTTTACCTGCAGTATACACCTCTTACCTGGTATACCTGTGGAGGATTTGTTTAACACTAACTGATTCTACACATACTCCCAGATTCCAGGTTGATATTATGCACATACCTGTCCATCTCTTTTTGCACAGACTCTGGCCATGTCTTGACCACATGCAGGTGAACCAGGACATATGTAGACTATTGACCTCTTCAACCTTTAGTGACTTTACAACACTCATACAGGATTTCATACACAGTTATATTATGTAGCACAGTGTGGGTGACAGTGATCAGTGATACCTTAGTATTCAGAGAAACTGCAACACTCACAATTCCATACAATACCAGAGAAAACAGTACCAGTACAGGGTATCAATCTCTTATTTCTCAGCACAGTGTTCATGTCCGACATACCTGTGGGAGCAGTGTTTTTAGCATTACCTGAATGTTGCCACACAAAGTACCAGATTTCACATTATAATTATGCACACACATCTCACTCCGTTACTGTACACACTCTGGTCACAGCTTGACAACATGGGGGTGTAGATAGGGTTGCTGCCTATACATCTGGGATCATCCTACTGATTTCCCAGGGAGCCAGAGTGGCAGGCAGCAGATATGGTCCGATTTACTGGACATTCTGGACATATCTGTACAGTTGTGGGGTATGATTCTGTATGCAGACTACGACCACTCCCAGGATTTGAACCGTGGCTGTGTGTGCCTTAAACAATACAGCTTTTATACTGGCAATTAACTTACTAATACTTTTACATTTATTACTTATGATAGTACATGCAAGAGTATTACTAACCTGCCTCGTGTCGCAATCTCTCCAGGTGACATCCATGGGCCTCCTGGTTCACAGCCAACTCATTTGCCGCTGTGAAGGACATAAGAGGAATATTTAGCCATACCTATCCATAATATACACGAGCTGACAATTATTAAACAGGTTTTGGAATGATACTTACACACCGCTGGAACAACCCCTGCCATCCTAGCCTCTTGGATCCACTGATCCAAGAGATCCCCCTTTCACCACTTCAGGTCGGCATAGTGATGCCTGACCTGCTCACCAATTCAGGGTATGCCAGTGGAACTGGTGAGGTCATGGGCGAGATGGTCCCAGGCATCTGCCTTATATTGGGAACCCTGGTACTAGCTCTGCAGCAGTCTCTGCTCATGGTCTTTGACAAGGAGTCCTGCCATGACTCTGGACTCCAGGATGCCCCAGTGCTGCACCTGAAAGCACACTCTGTCTCCCCTTCCTGACATGGTGCCTGCAAAGAGAAGCTGCAACCAATTATGAGATGTATTCATGCCTGTTTGGTTTAAGTAGGGCTAATTTCCTGCACTTTGCCATGATTGGATGGTGTTGAAAAGTCTATGCTATGGGCAAACCTATTTACCTAAGGTTGGCAGTGTTTAAAGGAGTATACCACTGGGCAAATTGAGTTAGCTGGCCTACACATAGCTTATACCTACTAAGCTGGCCTGTGCAATGCTTAGCATTGCTTAATATTGACTTTGCATTATATTTACTTTGTGGCATTGATTTATTATTCAGTACATCTTATATATATGTCTATTATCCATGATTCATGTGTACGTACACTGTATGGGGTCTTTGTGTTTAATAGGGGGCTTCAACACTCTATTACAATTGCACCTCATATCTGGGCTTACTTCTCTACTCCAGTTCACATATTTATGTTATGTAGTAGGTTATAGAACATATGACTGTATACTTATTCCTTTCACATGTTCTGTTTGATTTTACTATAGTAAGGATTTGTTTGGTGATACCTCAGTTTTATGTACTGCTGTGATGGCTTGGTGGTTGGCTACTTTGACTATAGTGTATAGGGTCCTGGGTTCAATACATGCAAGGCTGTTTATTTAGTTGCTGGGCAGAACAGCAGCTGTTGGCTACAGAGTGATTAAGGCACTTTTAAGCACTTGTAAGCAGGTTTGTGCAAGGGTAAGCTATGCTAACCTTTGATTAAATATGCTTACAAAGAGTTAGCTTCCATATTGCTTAACCTGTGTGCACATTGCTTACCCCTGCGCAAACATGCTTAAACCCGCTTACTGGTGCTTACATATGCTTACTCCCGCTTACTACTGCTTAATAGTGCTTACACTTGCTTACTAGTGCTTACTCACACTTGCCATTGCACTAATGTCTAATGGTTCTTGGGAAGGTGGGGAATTTGGAAAATGTATGGAGTTATCATTCATTACACATTTTACCTTCCATTTGTATCCCTGATTCCTGTGTACATATACCGTATGGGGAACATGTGATTATCTGTGGACTTTGCAACATTATGATACTGACATTTCACATCTGCATTTAATGCAGTACTGCAGTTCACAAATACATGTTATTTAGCAGGTTATGCAACTAAAAATATTGGTCATAATATGATTTGACATGGAAAATGGAATGTGCTGCAGTGCGACTCAAACTGGGAATGACTGCTCATAAAGCAAATGCTCTGCCCAATGCACTATTGCTATACTATTTCATTTGCATATATCTTTCTTTTTATCCACTTCTACCAGTTAAGCTGCATTAACCGTAGCTAAGCGATGGGCAAACCCGTGCACCTATGGTTAAATGTAATCTGTTTAATAAAAAAAGTATCTTTATATTGTTTGTGCTTACTATTGCTCTTGTACATGTGAGGGATGTTATTGGGGTATGCGGACACCTATGTGCGGTCTCGCTCATTCTTTTAGGGCTTTCTGCTGTTATTCATTGCAGGGGCGTGTATATTCTGAGAGCTCTGCTCTCAGACACGCCCACTGCACTCTTAAACACTCTGTGTAAGATTAGGAGCTCAGGCAATGTGCCTTCATTAATATGCATGGCACACTGACGCCCTGCTCCTAAACGGCCACTTCCATGCAGGACTAAGCTAGTCCTGCATGGAAAAATAGTAAATCCAGGGGACAGTGTCCCACAACCATGGCCTTTTATTGATATCATCCATACACATTGATAAAAGGAGATTGGGAATGTTGCATGATCCTGACCATACACCTTCTACCGTCAGTTATTTATATTATACAATTATGGACCATAATTGTCTGAAAGATATGTTTAAATGACACCTGTATTGTACTGAATTGTGATATACCTTCAGTAAACAAGTCAAAGTTAGTGTCATATTTTTTGTCTTGTTACATTAACAGTATGCAGGTGGCCATTGTATAGTATTTTATGACAGAGATGTATTGCACATGAATTTATGACTGACAGCGTTTTTTATATTATTATGTACTGAAATGCCTTCCATCACATATGTTGTTACATGCAATCATACAGTACTGTGATGAGACATAATATACTATTTATACCCATAGATTTTCAGATTGTTTATGTTATGTAGTCCTAAATATAGGTGCACACAGATTCTGTATATTAGTTTTGGTTTAACCTTGACAGAGCATGGGACTTATGTCAGCTCACTGATTAGATGACAGAGGAGAAAACATGCTAGACCCCTGCCAGGCAATTCAGAGTCAGAGGACCAGGGGGATGACAGAATGGAGAATGACAATATTGACACATCTGCACTTACAATACATCATCTTTCCTGCTGCTCATCATCAGAGATGTAAATCACTGCAATGGAGAGACAATTTGCAGGACCAGATACAGGAGGTGATGACAGATATCTTTCAGATTCAGATGAGGGACCTGTTGGGGAACTTCTTTCAAGACATGGACCATGCACGGCCATGCACAACTCCTTCCAGGAGATTGCACATGAGACCTTTTGTGATGTTCAACCCCATCAGGGTGGGCCCTCAGGAACACAAGAATTGTCAATGTGATCCAGTTATGTAATGCTGCCATCATGGTGCTTGCACTTTCACAAAATGCAATGTATAGGTACAATTGTGAGAACATAGCATATTGCTGTCATGCATATATGTTTGACCATACACTGCTAATATCATGTCATAGGTGACATTAGGTTACTCATGTCATAATACACACATTAACACAGTACATATGCATTAAGCAATTACATTCTCATGATGTGCTGTATTTAATGCATACATTGTTCCATAAAAAGAGGAGGAGGAGTGTGAGGGCAGCACCAAGGATCAAATGGTGGAAATTAAAAAAGGGTAATTGTGAGGTGGAGTTCAGGGATGAGTTAAGACAGGCACTGGGTGGCAGTGAAGAGTTACCATATAGCTGGGTAACTACAGCAGAGCTAGTAAGGGAGATGGCTAGAAAGGTGCTTGGCATGACATCTGGACAAAGGAAGGAGGAAAAGGAGACATGGTGGTGGAATGAGGAAGTACAGGAGAGTATACAGAGAAAGAGGTTGACAAAGAAGAAGTGGGATTGTCAGAGAGATGGAGAAAGTAGACAGGAGTATAAGGAGATGAGGTGCATGGCAAAGAGAGAGGTGGTGAAGGCTAAGGATAAGGCATATGAGGAGTTGTATGAAAGGTTGGACACTAAGGAGGGAGAAAAGAACCTGTACCGATTGGCTAAACAGAGGGACCGAGCTAGGAAAGATGTGCAGCAGGTAAAGCTGATAAAGGATAATGAGGGAAACATACTCACAAGTGAGGAGAGTGTGTTGAGGAGATGGAAAGAGTACTTTGCGGGATTGATGAATGAAGAGAATGAGAGGGAGAGAAGGTTGGATGATGTAGGGATAGTGAATCATGAAGTGCAATGGATTAGCAAAGAGGAAGTATGGACAGCTATGAAGAGAATGAAGAATGGAAAGCCTGTTGGCCCAGATGACATACCTGTGGAAGCATGGAGGTGTTTAGGTGAAATGGAAGTGAAGTTTTTAACCAGATTGTTTAATGAAATCTTGGAAAGTGAGAAGATGCCTGAGGAATGGATAAAAAGTGGATTTTTAAGAATAAGGGTAATATGCAGAGCTGTAGTAACTACAGAGGGACTAAATTGATCAGTCACAGCATGAAGTTATGGGAAAGAGTAGTGGAAGCTAGGTTAAGAAGGGACGTGATGATTAGTGATCAGCAGTATGGTTTCATGCCGGGAAAGAGCACTACAGATGTGATGTTTGCTCTGAGAGTGTTGATGGAGAAGTACAGAGAATGTCAGAAGGAGTTGCATTGTGTTTTTGTAGACTTAGAGAAAGCATATGACAGGGTGCCTAGAGAGGAGTTGTGGTATTGTATGAGGAAGTCAGGAGTGTCAGAGAAGTATGTAAGAGTGGTACAGGATATGTATGAGGGTAGTGTGACAGCAGTGAGGTCTGCGGTGGGAGTGACGGATGCATTTAAGGTGGAGGTGTGGTTACATCAAGGATCAGCTCTGAGCCCTTTCTTATTTGCAATGGTGATGGACAGGTTGACAGACAAGAGCAGACAGGAGTCCCCGTGGACTATGATGTTTGCAGATGACATTGTGATCTGTAGTGAGAGTAGTGAACTGGTGGCGGAGACTCTGGAGAGATGGAGATATGCTCTAGAGAGAAGAGGAATGAAGGTCACCAGGACTAAGATGGAATATATGTGTGTGAATGAGAGGGAGGATAGAGGAATGGTGAGGATGCAAGGAGTAGAGGTGTCGAAGGTGGATGAGTTTAAATAATTGGCGTCAATAGTTCAGAGTAACAGTGAGTGTGGAAGAGAGGTGAAGAAGAGAGTACAGGCAGGATGGAGTGGGTGGAGAAGAGTGTCAGGAGTGATTTGTGACACAGTACCTGTAAGAGTGAAAGGGAAGGTCTACAAGAGGGTAGTGAGACCATCTATGTTATATGGGTTGGAGACAATGGCATTGACAAAAAGGCAGGAGTTTGAGCTGGATGTGGCAGAGTTAAAGATGTTAAGATTTGCACTGGTTGTGATGAGGGTGGACAGGATTAGGAATAAGTATATTAGAGGGTCAGCCCAGGTTGGAAGGTTTGGAGACAAAGCCAGAGAGGCAAGATTACGTTGGTTTGGACATATGCTGAGGTGGGATGCTGAGTTTATTGGGAAAAAGATGCTAAGGATGAAGCTGCCAGGTAACAGGAAAAGAGGAAGGCCTAAGATAAGGTTTATGGATGTGGTGAGAGAGGACATGCAGGTGGTTGGTGTGACAGAGTAAGATGCAGAGGATAGGAAGAAATGGAAACAAGTGATCCACTGTGGCGACCCCTAATGGGAACAGCCGGAAGAAGATGATGATGATTGTTCCATAAGAGCAGGGGTGCTACACCTTAATTGTGTGTGCATGTGTGCATTCCTATGCATATGGTACAGCATACTATTATGTCCAATACACCATGGCCATGTATGTGACAGGTCTGGCTGTTGCAGTTACCACAATGCAAGTGAGACAGAATTGTTCTGCTTGTATTGTCCCAGTGTATACATGGCTGGGATGACAGCAACTCAATAAATGTATTATTCGCATAATTCACACATAATGCAGTGAAATGTGTCAAATTCCTTTATTTACATGTTATCCAGGTGTAGGCATTATACAGATTTCTGTCTTGGTTTTTGCAGTCTTTTGTCTGTTCACAACCTGACTTGATCCTTACGCATGTGGTTCATGCAACATTGCTTAGTCTTGCTGTCACATTGGCACAATAGCTTTTTTTTTTGGCATGAAGTGGCACATATTTTTGTATCACATTCACTTTTCTCTGTCTTTTCCATTCCTTCAATTTTCCAAATGAAAAAATGTGGGGGGTGGGTCTATTTCCACCAAAAAAAAAAAAAAAAGAAAAGAAAAATCATACCCATGCTCCTCTCACTATCCCTCAGATTGTTTTTATTTCAACATACCTCTTGTGTGTCCCTCTTCACCCTTACCCCACATCTTCTTTAATATTTCCATGGTGTATGGGTGTGTGTGTGTTACTTGTGTTCTCCACAGGGTCCCACACCTATTGTTAGCTATTGTTAGCCATGGCAAAATGGCCATGATTGGCCTTTGCCTTAATTATTTTTTTTTATGTGGAAATAAGTGGATTTTGTTGGATTCCATATATTATAATGAATGTATACACACACACACATATATACATATATATATATATATATATATATATATATATATATATATTTGAATGTTGTTGCATAATAATATCCATTAGCATTTGTAAATATTTTTCATCTAGCAGATGCATTGCTACAGATTTAACTTCCTTTATTGATTTCATATTATTTGCATTGAGGTTGTATAGTTTCAGTTGGTGGACTTTGATAATGTACATCCCGGATTATGAACCACCCATCTGGACATGCATAGATTTGACATGAATGCTAGCAGTGCAGCAACATCGCTGGATACATCTGTTTTGGGCTAAGTTATTCTATGTGCTGTAAGGGCATATTAGCACATTACCTGCTTTTCCACAACTTTTGTGTGGAACTCAGTGGAATGCACCTGTTTTTTCAAAATTTATGGAATCCAGACCTCTGTGTATTTAATTTTTTGAATTAAGTTAAGAATCTTAAGTCGTTGTCATGACCTTAATAAATGTCAAATAAGTAAATGATGCATTAGCCCAGTATGCATATCAAAACATTACAAAATTAACAAATAATTAATTAGCACAACATGCATTCCAATTGGCCTACTGCTTCTAATAACATCATATTGCTTACCCAGTATAAATCATAAAAAACAAGGGACAATGATAAAATTATGCTTCTACTGATAGAATGATTAATTTCGGTCTATATTAAGTCCTGTTACCTTAATAGCATTGTTTTATAGTTCCTGAATGACCAGCAATTATTTTTCTTTCTGATTGTAAAACATATCTGTGTGCTGAATTATAAACAAGATCCCATAAAATCTGTGCTGTTCTTTTCATAATTAGGACCTTAATGGTTTCTTTTTTTTAATTTTAAATGAGGACAAAACAAATAAGTGCTGTATGATCTATGTGCCTCTTAAAATGAGGGAACTGCCAAAAGTTGCAATTATCTTGCCTAAGACAAAGTACATTGTTTATGAATGTTGTGCTTCTTATGAAATGCAAATTCAATGGCTGAGTTTTCCTTACATTACATAATCTCCTGAAAAGTATATTATTTTTTCCTAACGTGGTATGAAAATATAATTAATTTAAAATGCTTTCTGCAATTATTCCACCACAAGCTATAACTTGGCTTAAATTGATTCTGATTACCAGAACACTTTATTTTGTGAAAGTGGGACACATTATTCTTGTAATTAGGCTCAATAAAATTCACAGCTGAACAGGGTTATTAAATAATGTATTGCATTTTTAACAAGACTACTGCATTCTCAAGCTATTTAAAGTGCAATTAAATAGGTGCAAAATGTGTATTTATTTAATTATTTATTTGTCATTAAGTAACCATGTGGGTAGAAAAATTGAAAGACCCCTTTCAACCGTGACCCTGGCTCTAAAGGGCAAGTTCTACAATGCACATTTGATTAAACATTTACTGTAGAACTGATATACAGAGAGACTTAAAGCTATTTAAACAAGTGAAAAAGCAGTTAGCCGTATGACAGCAGTGATAATGTAGATATAGACTATAACGCACATGCAACTACAGTATTATAAAGTAATGAAAGCATTTTTTCC